>NC_133528.1:84444094-84746300 GCF_048544455.1 Silene latifolia
TAGTAATGCGTGGTCTGCAGTATTGTCCACCAATATGTCAATGTGAGGTAGAGGGAAGTCATCTTTCGGACTTGCTTTGTTTAAGTCCCTGAAGTCAACACAAACACGGATTCTCCCATCCTTTTTGGGCACAGGTACTATGTTAGCTACCCAGTCAGAGTACTCGGAAACTTTGATGAACCCGGCTTTGAATTGCTTATCAACTTCTTCCTTAATCTTTAGAGCCCATTCTGTTCTCATTCGTTGAAGCTTCTGTTTCACAGGTTTGAAACCCGGCTTAATCGGAATCCTATGTTCGGCGATATCCCTGTCGATCCCTGGCATGTCTTTGTAGGACCAAGCGAAAACGTCTTTGAATTCATTTAGGAGGTCTATGAAATCGGCCCTTTCGGTAGAGCTCAAGGTAGTCCCTATCCTAAGTTCTTTGGGTTCTAATTCGGTTCCTACGTTGATGGGTTCGGTATCCTCTATTACTGGTCCCCCTTCCCCTTCCTGTAATATTTCTTTGGCTACGTAGGGAGGTATTTCGGTCAAGTCTGGGTCTTGGTCATCCTCAGTATCATCATAAACAGAATTGCACTCGAAAGAACACAGAGAGTAAGCGGAGAACCGATTTATTCATATTAAGATTTGAGTAAAGTTGAAACAAAGAAGCCAACCGATCCATGGTCGGTGGCGGTAAAGGAACAAGAATGGTGGGGCATTCCCCGAACTACCGTGACTACTCGATGCTAGGCTAGGAGAAACGAAGGGAGTGGGGATGACAACGGGAGTAGACTCTCTAATGACTTCTCTAGACTCGACTCGACTCGATTCCGACTCCGACTCGAACTCGTCGTCTTGGTTCTCCTTTGAACATCTCTCCTTCTCCGAGTAGTGAGCTTGAAGAGCCTTCCTTGGTTGTTGGTCCACTTGATAGATTTTCTCCATCCTTTTCGCCGCTTTGTGTCGATTTACGTGATCAATGCGGTGGGGTTGAAGCGATCGTCTGAAGTATCATAGTAATGATCTCATCTGCGCGGCCCTAATGAATCGGTCCTCTCCAAATAATAGACTAACGGCTTGTTCGTCGAAGCAAGGTGCTTGACGGGTTTTGACGGTAGGAACCGTTTCGGGAGGAATGAAGTAGCAATCGTGAAAGATCTCGATTCCGGCTAACTTCCTCTCAAGATAATGCCAAGGTTCGGGAAACCCATGAAAGAGTTCTGAACTTCCTTCTTGAACGAAGTATCCATTTAAGGTGGGGAGATATGGCCTCATTTGGACTCCTACGTACTTGCGATTTTGGACTTGAGCGAGCATTTCGAGAACTTCTTGTTTGTGGGTTTGTATCCTAGCCCAAGTGGTATCCTTGTCGAGTTGCCTTTCTTGTATGGTGCAAAGGTGTTCTTCCGAACTGGGTTTAAAGGCATTCCAGGGAAGTATCCCTGATTCTTGAGCATGTGGTTGACCACCAAGTTGGAGTAGGGATTATAGTACAAGGGTGCCAACTCACTTTCTATAACGTTCACACTTTGGAAGCCCCCAAGTTCGTATATGGGATCCGCAAGGACTTGATTGTTTGATTGCTTCTCAATTATTGCCTTGATAGGTGACGAAGTGATCGTCACAACTTTGCCATTGAGTGGGATCTTGATCTTTTGGTGAAGGGTGGATGTTACCGCTTTGGAAGCGTGAATCCAAGGCCTTCCCAGAAGTATGTTGAATGAAGCTTCGATGTCCACTATTTGGAAGTTGACTTTTCGCTCGATTGGTCCTGTGGCTATGGTTAGGCTAGCAAGTCCAACCACTTTTCGTCGTGTACCGTCATATGCACGTACACCTTGATTGGTGGGAGTCCAATCCGACTCTTTCAGGCCTAGTTTATATGCCGTTTTGAGGGGTATGACGTTGACCGCGGAGCCATCATCTACCAAAGTCATTGGCACATTCTTCTTTAGACAAATGACGGTGATGTATAGAGCAAGGTTGTGACTAGCGCCAAAAGGTGGCAAGTCTTCATCTGAGAAAGTAATAGGATTACTTAGCTTCGGTGATTCTTAGAAGACCAAGTTGACTACATCTTCGGGAGTAGAGTTATGCGCTACATTCAATTTGGCCAAAGCTTGCAGTAAAGCTTGGCGATGCGGAAATGAGCTTGCCACTAGTTGCGGTGAAAGATCAGCCTTGGTTTTCGTAATTGCTTGAGCAAATGATCAGTGGGGTCGTCTTCGTTGTCATTTGGTGTGATGACATTGGTTGGACCGTTTTGAGTGGTGCTTTGGTATGGGCGACCCGAACGAGTTAGGTGATCCACATCTTGGTCTTCACCATTTTGGACTATTTCCTTGACCAAGGAGTTTTCAATGAGATATTCGTCTTCATCGTCATCGGCCCAAACTCCATTGATTGCAGCTAGTTCCTTCATCCTCATGATGTCACTTTCTAGTTGTATGATTTGATCGACTAGCTTATCGACCACGGCGACTACTTCTTGCATAGTGGCATTTTGAGAGAAGGTCAATGGTACACGTTTTTTAGGCGTTGCATTGGGATCGCGTAAGGTCGTTACCATGTTTTCTAGTTCCCACACTTGTCTATCTACGCTCCTTGCCCATGCGATGAAGTCGGAGATGGTAGGGGAGATGGTAGAGTAGAGTCTTTCTTTCTCAATTGCATGAATTTCATTTTCGGTGGGAGAAATGAGATGTGAGCAATCTAAGGTAGATTCGTCACTTGTAATCACTAGAACTCCAAGAGGATTCTGAGTGTTGTTGGGCTTACCTCCTGGTGGAATTGGAAGTCGACCATCTTCAATCATATCCTGAAGCACGTGTTTTAACTTGTAGCATTTTTACGTGTCATGCCCCTTGCCCCTATGGTATTCACGGTAGGAGTTTTCATCCCAGAATTTGGACTTCCTTTCAGGTTCGGGAGTAGGCCCAATGGGTTGGAGTTTACCTTGCTTCATTAGTCTTTTTAGAGCGTTGGAGTACGTATCCCCAAGGTTTGTGAACTTCCTTGGTGGGCTAGTTTTCTTGGATGGCTCGAGAAGGTTAACTTCGTCGGTCTTGCTAGTAGAGCCGTATGAACGACTCGTGGACCCTTGATATCCTCGACCTACCGTTTTGGACAAGAGTCCTTTACGGATGTCGTCTTCAATTCGTGTCCCTAGTACAGTTAAGTCCTTGAAGGTCTTGATGTTTTGATATCTCAAATGGTTGGCATATATGGGCTTGAGATTGTCCACAAACTTTTCCACAAGAGTAGCCTCATCCGGGCGTTCAACTAGTTGGGTACTAGTCTTCCTCCACCTACTTAGAAAGTCGGTGAATCCTTCTTTGTCATTTTAGGTAAGAACCTCTAGAGTGCGCATGTTGACTTGGATCTCGGCATTATCCGCGTATTGTTTCGAGAACTCGATTGCGGCGTCCTCCCAAGTAGCGACCTTTTTGTGATCTAAAGTGTAGAACCATTGCTTTGGGATGGTGTCAAGAGATGAAGGAAAGATCCTTAAGAACATCTCGGGTTTGATGCCTTTGATAGACATGTAGTCCTTGAAGGCGCGGATGTGGTTCAAAGGGTTCTCATGTCCTTTAAACTTAGGGATATCCGTCATGCTAAAGTTAGTGGGCAATTTGGAATTGACGGCTTCATACTTACGATTGTTCTCCTTGTAAATGTCATCCCCCTTAAGGTACATCAATTGCTCCTCTAGGTATTGGAGTCTTTTCTCAGCTGCGGTTGTTCCTAGGACAGGATTCTCATCTTTAGACTCGTCATCGGAAAATTGTAGCACTCCACCTTTAGGGGGAGGTAGCTTTCCCTCTACATCAAAGATACGGCCTTCGATAAGCTCAAGGCGGTCATAGGTTTGTTCTTGAGTGATTTGCATTTGGGTTATCGCGGTCAGGATTCGATCATTACTTTCTTGAATTTGCTGGAGGTTCGTTTCATCACTTGACCCAGGCATCTTGGAAACTGGATAAGAGATCGGCGACGAATCAAAACACGATCGACCATTCTATCACACTTGCTAAAAGAGGAAAAGCTTTGACTCGTGAAGTGGGTGTGTGCCACTTGTGTTGAGTGAGTTTTGAAGAAAGACAAGGTCTTTGAAAATGTGTTCCTAGTCAACTGTAGTGTAGTTGTAGGAGTGGACTCGAAGTGAGGTTTTGAAATGGGCTTGTGGCCCGAATTTTGACTTGACAAACGGACAGAGTTTTGACCGGATTTTGCGCTAATTAAAGGCCTACTTTTTTTCGAAATTTTGCTTAAAAATAAGGATCTTGATTTTTTGAAAATTCGTCATGGTTTTGTTTAGAAGTGGTGATCACGTAAGATTTACACATTTATACAAGCATTATAACGGGATGCTGAGTGCATTTAAAAGGGTTTTGGTTTAAAGGGTGGGTTGCCATACCGAACCATCAAACCCGAAGTCTGTGGAGAGGCTCGTGCCAAACAAGAGTAAGGCCGATTCCTAGT
Organism: Silene latifolia; assembly: GCF_048544455.1. Taxonomy (NCBI): domain Eukaryota; kingdom Viridiplantae; phylum Streptophyta; class Magnoliopsida; order Caryophyllales; family Caryophyllaceae; genus Silene; species Silene latifolia. Next base: position 84,448,562 of record NC_133528.1, read on the forward strand.
CCATTTCCTCAAGTAGTGAAGGCCCTTGATACAAACAAGAGTAAGCATCATGGTATGGATGACGTCAATCGCTATCCATCCTTAGGCCCAAATAAGAATTAGGACCGTTTAGACGGGACGATTGGTCGAATGGGTTGGGTTGGGCCTAGGAAGGCCGAATAAACGGTCTAGGAAGACCGAGTTATGAAAACCGACAATTGTCTTGTATAAACTTATTCCCTAACCTTGTTCAAGTTTCACCCTTGCTACACGTAAGTGTATTATCCCAGCGGAGTCGCCAAGCGTGGACAGCGGGCCGCCCACGGGGCGCTTGGTGAGAAACGGGAGACAAGCGTTTGCATTTTGTATGGAGTCGCCACCAATTTTATGGGAAATTGGAACCGTTCGAATACCTCGTGTCATGTCAAGACACAAAGTAGTGACATGAACACTAAGCAATCGTTACCCTTAGCATTCTATGTCTAGAATGACTCTCGTGGATGCCAATGAACACGGGTGCTCACGGAGATCTGGAGTAAGGGGTGAGGGTACGTATTAGGAAGCTCTTTTGATCGAACACCTAATCCCGCCCGCCTCGATAGCGGCCTCTACTAATGATTAGGGAAGTTATTTATACTCGATATATCGTCGGCTATATGCATGCAATGCAACATCCAAGTTTTAATCCTAGCATGTGAAGATTTAACTAGGTCGGTTGACAATTAGTTAGCATACAATTGGGTCGAAGTTGGAATTTAATGCTCATTTACATGTGAAAGCATACAAACAATAAATGGGAATACAATAAATATGAACTACAACAATGAAAATTACATTGATTACAACGGAACAGGCGATTTATGTCGAAAATACCTTTAAAACGGATGATTTGAGAAAAAGGAATAAAAGAAATAAATCACGAACAAATCAGAAGGTGATATTACGGATATTAGTTAATTAATACGTAGACTAATTAAACTATGTCAAGGCAGAAAAAGGAGTTCGAGAGGAGAAATCATCTGGAACAGCAGCAGAGACGCGCCCTCGGAAGAGGCGCGGCGATTCTTGCGTCTGTTCAAGGGTGAGTTCGGGCGTGAAGCGGAAGCGCAAATCGTTAATTTGAATTGATGAATTTAATGATGGATTAAAATATTTACTCGGATGAAAGTGATTAATGATTATTTAGCATATGAATTAGTCATAAAAACAAGTAGAACATGAATGAGGCGGATGCAAACGGATTAATTATGTGAAGGGGCGATGTTAATGAATAATTAATTAGTGACATCGGTGAATAGAACAAACTAAACATGACGAATTAACAATGAATATGGACGCAAATGTATCGATGACGAATCTCAGAAACTCAATATGAACAAATTGAATCTCTAAAATCCGGGTTTGAATATTAATAACGAAAACCCGTAAATATTGATTATTTGGGATTTAAGTCGGATTTATGACAATTAAAACATATTAATACCTGATGAATTTATATACATGTGAATTATTGACGATGATTGTATGAACGAATTAAAGAGAAACATACGGAAACAAAAAAGACGAATTACAGAGGACGAAGAAGAAGAAAAGAAGCAGGAACTGCGGCAGCCTCACGAAGAGGCGCAGCAGGAACTGCGCTCCTTCGAAGAGGCGCAGCAGTTGCTACGTCTTTTCTCGACGCCGGTCTACTGGAAATCCGCAAAAACAGGTTTTAAAGCACGGTTTTAGAAATCGGTTTTAACGGTGTTTTCGACATAAACCTTACAATGATAATACGATAAATAAAAATACAATAAATAAAGAGAATTATTACACCCTCAGACTTACATGTTGACGGAATGAGATGAACTAAGAATATCGATTAGTGAATGCTCGACGCGAATGCAAAGAGAGTGCCCTCGTAAGAGGAAAACGATTGATTAATTAAGATTGATTATTGTGTAGTTGGTCAAATTGGTCGGTCATGCAACGGAGAGGCTGATACCCGGAAAGATCCGAGCTTACGTGGTCGGAAGTCCAAGCACGTAGGCGCCAATTAGTAAGAACGAAGTCTAGAATGCAAAGGGAGAAGAGAAGGGCGGACACTCGCGTGAGAAATATGAGGAGCGAAGGCTCCTATTTATACTAATTACGTGAAGGAATAGGGTTTCGGAGACTCTTTGGAAGTGAATCTCGGAAAGATATAAAAAAGATACGTAAATCATGCAAAGAAGGGCCTGGGAAGAGGCGCGCAGCCACCACTGCGTCCCTTGGAAGAGGCGCAAAGACTGCTTTGCGTCTGTTCCCAGGAGGTTTCCTCTCTTTGAAGAAAGATTTCCGCGTTTGAGTTATGGTAGGACGGAAATAATTCGATTATCTTGTGAATATTACGGGATATTATTTGCCAAAAGATAAAATTTATGAAATATGGAATAGAAATATCCGGAACATTCCAAAACATTCTGACTCGGGATTTAACAGCTATCAGAAAATGGAGACGGTTTTTGACCCGGACTCCGAATGTACTCTAATTACTGCCAAAACGACCGTATCCGGACGTAGATGACAACTAAGAGGTAGACATTAATATTTGAGCAATCACCTGACGATAATCTTACGAACTGTCACAAATCGTTCCGCGAATCAAACATGCGGCCCAATCATCACCGGGTGGTTTGCGGGAGGTGCAGAAACGAGGTGTCTACAGTAAGGTAAGAGGGAATAATAATTCCCGAACTTTAATTACATTTAATAGAGACCGATCCATCACAATGTCATCTTCTATATTAAAGTCTCGTAACATCTAATATTATTAAATATTCTATTATTGTGGATACGGGGGTCCCACGGGGGCGCTTGGGAACAAGCGTTTGCATTTGTGGAGTCGCCACCAATTTTTATTGGAAATTGGAACCGTTCGAATACCTCGCGCCATGTCAAGACACAAAGTAGTGACATGAACACTAAGAACTCGTTACCCTTAGCATTCTATGTCTAGAATGACTCTCGTGGATGCCAATGAACACGGATGTTCACAGAGATCTGGAGTAAGGGGTGAGGGTACGTATTAGGAAGTCCTTTTACTGAACACCTAATCCCGACCGCCTCGATAGCGGCCTCTACTAATGATTAGGGAAATTATTTATAGTTGATATGTTGTCGATTATATGCATGCAATGCAACATCCATCGTTTTGATCATAGCATGTGAATTAATACTAAGTAGGTGAACATGTAATTTAGCACACAATTGAGTCAAAGTTGATGTTAAATTAATTACATGTGAAGAACAAGAAAATAAATCATACAAAATAATACGATAAATAAATAACGATAAAAAAATACAATAAATTACAATGATATAAGTGATTTACGTCAAAAATATACTCAAGACGGACGATTTGAGAAAAATAAAGGAAAATAAATAAGGTTAGAAAATATGGACAGATTAGGAGTGATATTACGACTAATAGTCGATTAATTACATAACTAAAGAGTTTAGTCGAAGCAAAAACGGAAGTTCAGAGACAGAACTCATCCCGGAACAGGCGCAACATTGCTGCGTTCCTTAGAAGAGGCACAACTTTCACTGCGTCTGTTCGTGAGGCGAGTTCTGGCTGTGAAGTCAGAATTGCAGGTAGTTAATATTCATTGGTATGTTCAAAGGTTGATTATCGATATTCGACTCAAGTGAAAGTGATTTAGCATGTTAATTATGTACAAGACCGTCGTAAAAGTGATAAACACAAATTAAAATGGATTAAGACTAATTAAAACGAGTTAAGAACGAATTATAGACGAGTTAGAACTAATTAGGATTAATTACGGAGATGGAAACGAACTAAAAGATATGATAAACTGGAAATAAACTTGTACAAAAGTCGAATCTAGAGACTTGATATGAACAAATCGAATCTCCAAAACCCGGGTTTGATTTAATGACGAAAACCCGCAAATATCGATTATTAGGGATTTAAGCCGCGAAATAAAACACGATAAATATTAAGAATGTATCAAAATTTATTATGTATTAATGAAAGAAAGAAAATAAGAAATTAAAACAAAAAGGAACGAAACCAACAGAGAACCGAGGAAGAAGAAGAAGAGCAGGAACTGCGGTAGCCTCTGGAAGAGGCGCAAAGAGATCTTTGCGACTCTTTGAAGAGGCACAGCGATTCTTTGCGTTTCTTCTCGACGTCCTGGTTCCGCGATCCGTAAAGCGAGTTTAATAAAAGGGTTTTATAAGTCGGTTTTATACATATTTTTGGCGTAAATCTTACATTAATTGGTACAAAAATATAAAATACAATAAAAAAGATGGGATTTACACCCTCAGACTTACATGTTTGACGAAGCGAGATTAACTAAATTATCGTTTTAGTGATTGCTCGACTCGAATGTATGAACAAAGTGCCCTCGTAAGAGGATTTAGATTAAGTTGATTAATGTGTAGTGGCCAAATTGGTCGGTCATGCAACATGACTGGTACTCACAATGATCTGAGCTTACGTGGTCGATTGATCAAGCACGTAGACGTTAAAAGCTTAGAGCACGGTCTTAGAATGCAAAGGGAGAAGAGAAGGGCGGACACTCGCGTGAAAAATATGTGGCTGCAAGACCTACCAGTCGAGCAGGGACATTTATATTAAAAAATATGGAGAGTTATGGAATGACTCAAACTTTGGAAACAAATCACGGAAAAATCTGAAAACAGGCAGAAATGAGCTTGGGAAGAGGCGCAACAGCTGCCGCGATCCTTGGAAGAGGCGCAACATTTGCTGCGTCATTTCCCCAGAGGTTTCCTTGGTCGGACTATCGTTTTCGGTTACTTGTCGTTAGGAGCACCTAGACCAAAACAATATTTATAGCTTCACAAACTACTCTACTATTAGTAAAGGGGTAAGTAATGGTCGGATCCCAAGGGACAGGTATTGATGTAGGATTTTCGATTGCAAGTAGTGGTGTCTAAGGGTGTCACAATTTGGGTTGAGATAAGAAGATCACTAAACTAAATAACAATGTAAATAAACAAGCAAGATGATTAAAATGAGATGTAAACAATTGATTAAAAGCTCTAGGGTGTCATGGGTTCATAGAGGATTCATGGGAATTGATCATACAAACATATTCTCAAATTACAAGCAAGCAATTATTGTTGTGATAGGATCGAGTTGGTTTATATCTTACAATCCTAGGAAGGTTTGGGTCCCGGAGACGAATCAATTAGATTGTACAACACCTACAAGTCGACTTAATCCTCCCTACTCAACTATATGCATGGTCTAATGAGACTCGAGTTGGTTTATGTCTTACAAGTCTCATTGAAAAGGTAAGTGATGGGTAAAAAATGCAAGGATTCATAGGCTCGCATTTCATCAAACATAACATGTGCATAAGTTGAGATCACAACAAGCAAGCAAATAAATTATGTGAACATATTAGATTAAGCATGAATCATCCCCCATGTTGGTTTCCCCTAATTCCCCATTAACCCTAGCTAAGGAAACTACTCACTCATTATCAAGTTTAACATGCTAACAAGGTTGTCAAACATATTAACAAAGCAAAACATGATGAATGAATGGAAAATGATTAACAATAATTAAAACAAGGGTTAAGAGAATTATACCTAATAATGATTCCAAAATAATAAGTAAAGAATAATAGAAGTACTTGATGATTGATGGAAGGTTGTCAATCTCCCAATAATACCCAAATAATCTTCAATTACCCAAAATAAATGATGAACAATAGAGAATTTAAGAAAATGAGATTTGTATTAATGCTTAATTAAAAGTTGATTACAAGATTAAAATGAGATTAGGAAGAACATAAATAATATTAAGGATTGATGATAATCTAATTAGTACAATGGGGTATTTATAGTGAGGATTAGGTACATAAATTATGGTTACTAAGGGCTTAAATGACGATTAAGACCCTTAAGAAAAGTTGAGGAAATGCTCCTCTCGAAGGAAGATGCTAGTCTCCTTTTTGCTAGTCTTTCAGAAATATGCGCATCCCGAGTGGAACAAGGAAGAGACGTGCTGTACTGGGCTGGAATCCGAGCGGCCAAGGGGTCGGGACGAGCGGATTGTGGTGGTGCAGGACGAGCGGGCAGGGTGGTGGGACGCTCAGATTGTGGAGGTCTTGGACGGGCGGATTATGTCTGGGACGCTCGGATTGTGGAGGTCTTGGACGAGCGTCCCGAAGCTGCGACGGGCGGATTGTAGTCCAGCAAGCTTCTTCCTCTTTTCTTCTTTTCTTCTTCTAAGAATCCTCAAGGATCTTGTCGGAGATGCAAGGATCTTCTTCATCATTGCCCATCTACTACATTATTTACATAGGCCTTCTAGTCTTGTCTTCACTTTGATGCTTGGTCATTAGATTCGATCAATTTAGCTCCATTTTGCCAGGAAAATGCAAGGTTTGCACTCCTCTCCTACCAAGGAAACAAAACCTCAAAGAATATGCAAAACAAAGGACTAAAGATAGTAAATGACCCAATTATGCACTAAAAAGCATAGGAACGAGGCCAATTCGGGGACTAAATATGCTCAAATATTGGTCACATCAAATATCCCCAAACCGAACCTTTGCTCGTCCCGAGTAAAGAGGTGACAAAACTAGGACCCTTATTTGAACTAACCTACTAATATAGCCGATATCAGACAATTAGCGGGTCTCACTCCGCCCCTTAAACTCACAACAAGACAACCATGAGATAGGATGCCTTCTTGCAAGGCAAGGTGGGGCTTGCCAAAATGGCGATACATCCAAGCATTAAAGCACACAAAATCAAGTAATGGATACATCTACAAAATAATAGCCACTTTCCTCATCTAAGTGGTGGAAATTATCTAAAGGGGAAGCAATTCAAGGGTACACACTCCTTCATAGATATGGTTTCTTCAAATTACTAAGCCTAGAAGGATACCAATAAATCACCTCCAAGTTGTGTCAAGCTAGGGTACATTTGTCCTCAATCGTTAAATGCTTTCGTCAAGAGTAGACTCCCTATGGTGTTAGAGACACTGGAGGATCGCGGAATTCCCCTTCTTGCCTAGACAAGAAGAAGGGTCGTCTCCTCTCTACCATGCACAAAAGTGGATACGATGGAAAAGGGATCAATAGAACTTGAGTTTCATTTGGGAGTTTGCTTTTGTTGTTGTTTTTCCCCCCAATTTCTTGTGGCATTTGACATTTGAGAACACTTTCTTGCCATTTCTTTGATGTTTGGCATTTCAGTACTTGACAATTTTTCAACTTTTTGCATTTTCTTTTGAACATTTTCGAAGTCACCCCATTTGTAGGGAGGGTGCTTATATTTGAAACTTTAGGAGCCTATTTTTTCTCCTCTTTTCATTTGATGCAATTTGTGCAAACTTTTTTCACTTTTCATTTCATTTCTTGAACTCAAATTTGAACAATTTTTTGTGCCCATTCCCTTTGATGACAAAAATGTGGTAGAACATGGATGAAGGATGGTTGCATGGTTTCAAGGGTCACCTTGGAATAAACGGTAGCCAAAGAGTTATCACACCACAAGGTACTTTTGACTAGGCCTTAATCCATGGGTCAAAGGATACTAGCATGACACATCCTAGGGTGTTTTACAAGTATTCTAACAAGCAAAGTTTTAAGAAGAAAAAGCATCTACAAGGGCCTTATATACACTTGTCAAGCTTCCCAAATATACGGTTTCACAAATTTTTTCCTAAATGCAACTATATGCCATGATGCAACTAACATTTATACATCCTAATGTATATGCTTCTACCAACTACACTACTACAGATACAGGCTATAACAACGGGTAAAAACCGTTGTAAAAACAAAAAGCGGACGTTGTTAAAGCGGCCGTTGTAATAGGTATTTACAACGGTTAGGTTATTTACTTAAACCGTTGTCGAAAGTATTCACCACGGTTAAAAGCCGTTGTTGTTGAGTGTAAGCCGTTGTGGAAAGTGTTTCAAAAATTTGGTGGGAATAATATAACAACGGTTGTCATATGTATAACCGTTGTTGTAACTTTCCCTCCAAAATTGTGAAGACTTTTAACAACGGGTATATGCTACATACCCGTTGTTGAAATTTGTAGTAACAACGGTTCTTAGTTTAAAACCCGTTGTTGTAACTTTCCCTCCAAAATTGTGAAGACTTTTAACAACGGTTCTTCGTTTAAAACCTGTTGTTGAATATTATGCGCGGTATTTGTGAAAGGTATTCACAACGGTTTTTTTTAGTAACCGTTGTGAAAGGTCTTCACAACGGTTTTTTTTAGTAACCGTTTTTATTACGAACTCCTAATGTTTTTAAAAATTAAATTTGTTTCATGCCATTCAAAAACCTTCATATATCAAGTGACACCATATACCAAAGCACCAAAGATAAATCACGGTGGTTCATCGAACTCAATAGATTCAATTCAACCACAACAAAATCATATATATATATATATATATATATATATATATATATATATATATATATATATATATATATATATATATACGTACAAGGAGTTGAATTTACATGACCTAATCATTCCCTAACTTCAACAAAAAATTTACTAATAAGCTGATCTAAACTCTGAGTATCATGCATTTCTATTTTCTAAGACGTATTTGCCCAACATGTCCCTTACCTCGTCTATATCTAAACTTGAGTACTGCTGAATCTCTTGTGACGGGTTGATTACATACTGCGGAAAAAACAAAGACAAGAGATTATTGTAACAACATCAAATCTTTGCATAGCAACATCATGGTATAGCAAAGCAAGCAAGACAACATCACTCTAATTTAAAAAAAGTAATAAACACATTATTAAATTACTAACCTTTTCTGGAATAAGGATATATCTTCGCCTAATAATCTCCAACATGAACCGACAAACGTAGTATCCACATTGTATGCTATCCAGCTGGCGAGGGGCCTATTATTACATAAAAAAAAAACAGACGAGAGAAGGCTCACATCAGAATCTTGAACTTTAGGTATTGTATTAGTTTTAAACACAGATTTTTGCACTTAATGTATTGTATTTGAGCACGTACCCCTGTTATCGTAATAAAATCAGGGCCATCATCAGAATCTTTCGTGGGTTGATCCTGCTCGTTAGCTCTTCTCTTCTCAAAGGCCCTTTTTTTTTTTAAAAAAAAAGGAGGCAGAAACTCATTTTTTTAGGGGCAAAAATGAGCTTTTTGCTATAAATAAAAATTGAAACTTAATGTTATTATAAATAAATCAGTATTATAAACTTACTTATTAATCAAGCGCTTAAAAGTCTCGCTTGGTTGATTATGTAAAGAGTCCAACCAAAAAACTTTCTTCTTTGTCGGCATGATGGCTGCTAGCACCCAATGAGTCCTACATCAAGAGACACCATCATTATTAACAAGTACATATATTAGTTATGAAAATGCAATTGTAGGGGGAAACATAATATTAATTTGTTTATTACCCTTTTTCATTATAAGGGGCAAAAATCAGCTTCTTGGTTGTCGCCAATTGCTGAGCAATATAATTTACCCGATCTTCGAACGAGAATTCCGGAATAAATAAAGATAAAACATAGGGGCACAGGAATCCGTATTGATCAAATGGAATCTTCTTCTCGGGGATCACTCTCAATTTCAATATCCTACATTATTACGGTATTTAAAACACTATCTAGTAGTCAGAATATTAGAATATGAAATTATTTATTAAGAAACTTACTTCATCCAAACAAATAGGTGTTGGACATCAATCTAGTCTAGGCCAGCCCAAATGGCTAGCATATCCCATGACATAAGTGCTTCGCGCTCAACCCCTAGAATATCCTCCTCGAGCGCAATAATTATCAATTGCTCGTTGGCTATGCGATGGCAAGCCTCCTCATGCAGTTTCCTCATCGTCACCGTTCTTACTTTTTGCATGTAATCCTTCCCAGTATATTGTGTGGAGTTTAAACTCCTAACTTCTTTCAGGGTCGGGGAAATAATGATTCTTTGATTTTGTGCTACTACCACCAGCCTACACATGTAGATAATTAAAATAATAAAAAATCCAAAGGTAACATATCCTAGTTGGAGTAATAAAAATAAAAGCGTACTTAACTAAATACCTCATCAACCTGCTCTTTCAATGATGAGGTAGTAGTAGCAGGTATGACTGGGGACTTAGGCTTATCAGTCTTTTTTGTCCCCTACACAAAGTTACCATGCTTTTTATAAATACAGACAAAATATAAATAAAGGGAGCGAGGTTTTTTTAAAAAAATGGAGAAGTTAATTAAATACCTCATCAAATTGTTGTCTGGACGAGGTAGTTGGCATGTCCGGGGACTTAGGCTTATCCGCCTTAGCCGGCTTTTCTGTTCCCTACATACAAAAAATTTCCATGCTTTTTAGAAATACAGAAAAAAAAAAAAAATTAAAGGGAGGTTTTCATAAAAATGGAGAAGTTAATTAAATACCTCATCAAGTTGTTGTCTCGACGAGGTAGTTGGCATGTCTGTGGACTTAGGCTTATCCGCCAAAGCCGGCTTTTTTGTTCCCTACAAAAAAAATAACATATAAATTTAACATATAAAAACATTCAACAATTAAAAATGTAACATATATATAAAGGTATTTCTTCTAACCCCAATGCTTTTAATTTCTTTGAGGCGGAGACGAGACGAGCCAAGTAGATGTGAGTTTCAGGCCATTGGATGAAACTTCCAACCGCATCTCCCAGAATGGTAATGTCGTCACGAACTGGGACAGGCAGTTGAAAGTTTTCATGGCCTGGAAAGACTGTAGTTATCTCTACTTTTCTATGATTCGGCAAAAGTTTTTCGCCATGAACTACAGTTTCCGCTGCTGATTTGGTGTGCATTTCTACGAGACCCCGGCCAACACGCACATATGGTTTTACGGTTTTAGGGTCAGCAAGAATAACTGGCCTCTTGTTTACAGCCTGAAGAATATACACATACATTATTATATCCCAAAATTTAATAGAATTCATATAAATTTAACTAATTAAACACTTCATGCATACCTTACTGAAAACAGGGGAACTGACTTGAAGGGGATGTATGCTGTTTTCCATTAGCCGTCTTCTCAAGTTGCATCTCCTTTTCAGACCCATTATTTACCTAATAAAATTAACCAATGGCACGATGTCAGAAGTTATAGAATTAGAGCTGGCAGGGAACACACCCCCTGATCTTACCCAAAAAAAAAAAAGAAAAATAAGGAAGTATTAGGTACCTGATCGGCTTTAGTTGTTACAACTTCAGAAGCATTAGGTACCTGATCTTTCTAAATCTTGTTGACCGATATTTCCTTCTCATGTATTGCCAAGGTAGTATCGGCCTCTTGACCAATCTGTTGTACCTTATTACCCCCTTTATAAATAACATCCTCCATTATCTTCACTTCTTCTTCGGAAAGCTTGCCTCCAGCATTCAACTTTAGTAGTACGGATGCCATTAACTGAAGCTGCGTGCCAAGAATGTAATGTGTCAGCAATTTTTATCCCAACAATAACATGTGAATTGAACTTAAATGAAAATAATAGAATAAATGGTACCATGTCAGCCTTCTCAGACTTAGTCTTCCTTTTCTTCTTTATCGGGGCAGTTGTCCCATAATATTTCGTTACTCCAACCTGTAACGGGACGCCCCTCAAATGACCTGGATGTTCGGGTCGGCCGATCGCTCTAGCAAGAACGTCATTACGACCACTGGGAGTGAATTTCCCTTCTTCTACCTCTTTCAATACGTTGTCCTATAATATATTAAATAAACTTCAAATTATATTTGTGACTAAAATAATAAAGTTAGTAATGAACTCGTCTTAATAAAATAATGCTTACTATGTTGGCCAACACTTCCTCATCATATTTGTCACGCGACCGGGATCCTTTAGGCGTGTGCCCTTCTTTATAAGTTACATGCCAATCCAAGTTGGTCACTGCCTTTGCCACCTACACATTAACATGGTAACATTTATACATGTAAATGTGTATCAATGCAAGTCCAAGTGTGATTAAAAAAATAAAGTCTCACAGGGGAATAATGCATGCTACTTACGAGGTTCTCTTCTATCTTTCTGTAACCGCCTCGAGAACCATACCATTTCCCCTTCTTGCATGAAATGTTAGCACGATTTCTTCTGCTAACGGCCATCAAATAATTATATAAAAGGGTAAGTAGATGAGATAATAAAAAGATTATATAAAGGACTCATTAATTAAAAAAATGATAGGTAAATCGTTAAAAGGCGAGGATATTTAATCTGAAACTTCTCAGTAGTTTTCATCTCTTTGAAAAGATCCCATTTTTCCTGACTGATGGTGGGACACTTGTTTGCCGGTGGGCTCTTACGCATCTCCCCCGTTGCCTTGTCCACATACAACCAATCCCTAGCAACGTCACACTTCCACTGCCTGTGGACATCCCGCGCCTTATGCATTAAATACTTATCATGGCTTTCATCGGGTATAATAAAGGCTTCCTTTACACGAGCCAAGTATAACTCCGCCAATTTTGGATTCAAATTTCTAACATCATATAAATGGATAGGCACAAACTGTCTTGTGCAACATCCAATCCAACTGGATAAATAACCCGCATTTGGACCAGTAGGGAAACCCTTCGAGCTCCATGTTATTTCCATCGGGTCTTTAGCGCCTATAGCTGCAAGGGCTTTCGGGCACTTCGTAGCACCCCTCTCACCAGGCTTATTATCCCCAGGCTTATTATTCTTTTGACTTCTTTTCTGTTTTCACCCATGATAATCCTAAAACCCAAATATGAATGATATAGGAAATGAACAACTTAACAACGTACATGCAGAGTATTATCTAAAACCCTAAACCCTAATAGGAATGAAAATTTAAAACAACAGATTGAGCTTCTAAAATCCTAAACCCTAATAAGAGGAGTGAAGTAGATGATGCGGGATGATAAAGATAACAAAGAAGACGAAAAACAAACAAATGCATGAAAAAGAAAAAAGATGACCGTCTTAAAACCCTAATGACGAAACACAAAATTAAAGTGAACATACCTGATGATGATGATGATAAAGAGAACGAGCAGGATGATAAGGGAAGGCAACGGAATCTGGGCATCAGAAACTGGGCGACGGCCGGCAACGAGAATGTAGAAAGCGAGGAAGAGAGAAGAATAAACTCAGGATACCAACGGTTGAACTGGTGTTGTGTGTGTTTGTGTGGTATGCTGTATGTGTTTGTAAATTAGTTTTTTATTAAGACAAACTATTGACAACGGGTGCTCAAAGCAGAACCGTTGTTATATGTTAATAACAACGGGTCAATAAAAGTCAACCGTTGTCAAAACTTTATTACAACGGTTAAAATATACCCGTTGTAATATATTTTCACCAAATTTGCGCCAAAATGAAATATGTCAAGAAAATCAATGACAACGGGTAGGAGTACTACAACCGTTGTTGAAAGTAATAACAACGGGTAATGTAACTATAACCGTTGTTGATTGTAATAACAACGGGTAATGTAACTATAACCGTTGTTGAAAGTATTAACAACGGGTAATTTAAATATAACCGTTGTTATTGTTGAACCTTTTTTTTTTTTTTTTTTTTTAAAATTATCTGTAATTCCATTACGGTCCAAACTGTAACAATACATATCTGTAATGTTGAAGCACCATACACGCAACATTATTCAAAGCAATTTCAACACCCGGCATCCACATCTAATAATAAGATCAAGAAAATAAGACAACACCGCAAGATGCACGCATACCGCATATCTAAGCTACAGGATTTACCATGCCATGCAAATTTGGGAATTTTTATTTAACAATGACCATTATTGATTTACCAATAAATTAAACCATCAAATTATTGGTCCGAAAATGACTCAAAATGTTGGTCGTCCATATTATCGTGTCCCGATGAACTATCTCGGGATCGGGACGTTTCTTGGATGTCATAGTTTCTTCGTTAACCCAAATACCTTCACCATGGTCATCACGCATATAGATGCTTTCAGTGTCCTCATGATCAGTGTCAACATCGTCGAAATAAGATACAGTGGTGGAGTGATCCATTCCCTAAAAAACGACATCCTGATCATCATGACCATTATCGGATGGACTACTCCTTCTACTCCTTATAGACAGTACAACAGACCACTTCTTATCCATAGGATCGGTGACATAGAACACTTGTTTAGCTTGGGATGCCATTATGAAAGGATCATCCTTATTATTGCCAACCTTACCCAGATTGACCAACGTAAATCCCATCTTATCCTTTCGGACACAATGGAGGTTGTTATCAACCCAGTTACATCGAAACAAAGGCATTGTGAAATCAATGTAATCTAGTACCAATATTTCTTGAATAAAACCATAATAAAGGCATTTTCCCCAAATAGGCTTTTTATCTTTTGAAGTAGCAAAGTGCATTGCCTCAAATTCAGAACTCACACCACTATTTTGCATTGTGCTCAACTCATCTTGCTCGCGGGTGTAAAAAGTATATCCATTAATGGCAAAGCGCTTTGTAAAAGGTGACCCGGCATTTGGACCTAAACCAAGACGTAGTAAACTAGGAGAGATGTCATCACCAGTTTGATTCGTACACTCTAAGACAATATTCCTAAACCACTCTGCAAACGTCTTCGTATGCTCGTTCGCAATCCACTTCTCGGTCTTGTTTGGGTGATCGTATTTGAGCTCATCTTTGTGTTGTTGAATATAAGGTTGCACCTCATCTTCGTTGTTTAGCACATACGTGTGTGCTAAATGCAACATTTTGTTGGGAAATGTGTCCTCAACAATAGTGCGATCACATGATTTAAATATCATTATTAAATCTCATATAAAGAATACGTAAGAGATGATTCAATTATATAGTCGACTGATCAACATTAATTGGTAACGATTGGCTTGCTAGAGTTTGACGTTACTGTCGTGGGATGGTGGTGGTCAGTTGATCCCTTAAGGTCACACCTAAAGGATGATGCCCTTATCTATAAAGTTGATTAATTGTATGACGATGCAAGTTGATCAATTCCTTAAATTTGAACAATTCGATTTGTGAGAGAGAATAAATATCTTATTGTAATGGGATTAAATAAGATTTATTTTAGTAATAAAATGCTTTGTTACTAAAATTATTTATTGTTTGAGAAACAATAGAGATAGGAATGAATGGTTAATTATAATTACAAGATATTGTGAATTATAATTACATGACCCATTTTATTTATGTGATCAAGTATCACTAGTCAAATTATTGGATGTAATTTAATTAATTCATAAAATGATATTTATGTGATAAATATGCATTAAAATTAATTAATAACATGTAGCATACTACATGTGACATATTGTGTGACAAATGACAAATTGACAAAAATAAAATGGTAGTCCATTTTATAGAAGTGGTCTAAATATTGTGGGTTGGCTTTAGTGGGTGATTATTTTATGTGATAAGAATAATTTAATAAAATCTACTCTACCTATTCTTACACACCTATAATATTGAGAAGAGCAAAAGGAAAAGAAATGATGCCATTTTGGCACTACCAAAACCGTGACACTCCCTTTGTGTAGAGGGGTTGTTGGTTATTATTTTCACTCTTACACATTCATATGATGATAATTCATTCACATGCTTTTTCTCTCTTCTCCTTCATTTTCTCTAAAAACTTGAGAAACTTTGATCCAAATTGTTCAAAGAAATTACTAAAATTATTAATGTAATATATGAGTGTTAGTAATCAATTTTAAGGTAAACTACTAAACTAATATCTAGCTAATATTATTTAGTGGGGATAAGGGATAGTCTTGGGTGCAATCAAGAGGAGAATCTCTACTTTGGGATTTTGAATGTTCATCCAATATTGGAAAGCTCAAGAACTAACAAGAAGGAGATCTTGTTGGTGCCCATTTGACCGAAATTTAATTGGTGAGAAATTGATTTTCTTATCTTATCTATTTTAGTTTGCATGCATAAGATTTGCAATTAATTTTATGACTAAATTAATTAGAACATACATGAATATGTTGAGTAATGAGATATAGATTTCCAACAAGCGGTATCATGAGCACAAGGTTGTTTGCATCCAAATCGGTTATTGTTTTTCCGAGTTATACGATTAACATATAAAACTCATAAATTTGTGTTATTATGATATATCACGAAATTTATTATGCATGTTAAAGTTTCTGATCCTAAAATGTATTTAGGATATTTTGGTTAATTTATGGATTTTTATTGCTCATTTTATATAATATTGGCATTAAAATGTGATTTTTATGATAAAAATGTCATTTTTGGACGAAAATAAGCTAAACTTCGAATTTTTCAGTGGTTTTGGATATGTTTTCACATATATTATTTTTAGATGATCTGGAAATTTTCAAAATTTTTGGAGTTTTTATGCTCGAAATATGGATTTTTCATGATAAAAATCGAATTTAAATGAAAAATAGGTTAATATGAGAAATATTTCGAATCTGGTCATAGAAATTTAGTATGTTGTCACATGCAATTTTACAAGATGTGTGTAAAATAATAGGCTATAATGAAGTCTTTATGCATGATTTATGGATTTTTGATGAAAAATAGCATAAATAGTGACTTAATTAGTGAATAATTGCTAAAACATACTTCATGACTAAGGAAAAACGTCACATGTTGCATTTTATTATCTATTTCAGATCTAAAATTGAAAAGTTGATAAATATATTTTTTTTTCTCATGTTTTTATGTTTATATTTGATAAATCCGATAAACCGCAACAATGTTTTTCCCGATAAATTTTCGAAATTTTTTACCTAAGTTTTTGAACATTATGAGTGTCATGGTATTTTTCCAGAATGTTCATGAGTTTAAATTTCAAATTTTGAATTTATTTGAAATTTTTGTGATTTATTTGAAGTTTATGGCATTTTATTATAATTTTGAGTCCATTAATGAACAATTTTAAGAAATATAAGTTAATTATAGTCAAATTGTTAGTGGAGACTAATTTTGAGTCCTAAGATGGTTAGGGTAATTAACTTGTGCATAAATATGATTTTATGTAATTTATTGTGATTTTAAAAGGTTGAATCACGCAAATCCATAAAAACCGTTTAATATACGATATTGGCTCCTTAAAGGCGATTTAGCATAAAATTGGGCATGTTCATGCATATTATAATGCTGCATTTTATTTATGATTGTCATAATTTTATTTTATGTAATTTTTGAATTATGTAATTTTACTTAGTATGGCCTTAGTTTTTAATTGGTATTACCCGAAATGTATGGGAATATCGATTCGGTTGTAATTTATTGTGATCTCATATCACCGTTTTGTAATTTAATAGATTTATTTTATTTTAATTACAAATGTATAATAGGAAATTATGTAATTTGTTATGTAATTTATTTATTCCGGAGTTCCTTGAGGACAGTGTCACTCAAGAAGGCGATACATAAAGACGGTGTTACCTCGAGATGCGTGCCTCAACCGAAGTTCAAGGGACCAATGGAGTTGGTTTCCGAATATGTAATAGTTAATTAGATTTTCTATTTTAGGAAGGCCATACTAGGATTTATTTTTATGCTTTGCATTTTATTTATATGTCGCATGCATCGCTAAATCGCCAGAACTAAAACATGCATTATCATTTTAATCGAGTTTATCGACCGTGTCAATTACAATTATCGTAGTTCACCGCTTTAGTTCACTTAAAACGTGATAGATAATAAATTGACATGACCTCTCGCTAAAAATAATCAATTGAGACTTAGCCTTACCAAAAATTAGAAACCATGAAGTACCAGTTTCGCAAGGGAGTTGAGCCGGCTTTACCGTAAGACAAACCTTGTTACGTTGGTGAAGTGGGTGATAAATGTCTATCCACCGAATTCATGTTGATGAGGGATGAATCGGCCCTACCGTGCCCAAGTTGATGTGGATTTGGATCATGGACACATTTATTCGAAATTTGGATTGAGCTCAACGGAAGTATTCGTGACCGTAGTCGCATGTGTTCCGGGCTAAAGATAAATGTTAATGTAATTTTATCGACCAAGAGTTCTAAAAGTAGAATCGATTAAAGTGTTAATCCACCGAGTTATATTAATAAGGGATGAATCGGCCCTACCGTGCCCAAGTTAATATGAATTTGGATCTTGGAATCATTTATCATAGTTGGGTAGAGGTCACTATGTAAATACTTTACTTGTTATTTACAAGTATTAATATAACGATGAATGTTTTGTTTTCATTATTTCGTTATCATATTGTTCTATTTCTTCACCACAATTCATATACGATATCATTTCGATTTTAATTTAAATCTCCATTATAACATCGTAACTAAAGACAAATATGAATTTGCTTCTAAAACCTCAAATGAACCATTGCTAAGGATCTCTTGTAAAGAGTATAGCTAAAAGTTATTCATTATCAAACAGGTTTTTGATTTTTGACTAACACATCTACTTACAATGAATTGTTTCTAATCTTGGTAACTAGATTTGTTGGAAATCAAAATTGACCAAAATATCGCAACCACTTCAATGAAAGTTTTAAGACTAAAACGAACTAATGAAGAGTAATCTTCATGAATTCAATTTTGCTTCTCAAAGCAAAGACTCATTGAAATGAGTGGGAGCATTCTCTTAAACCGTTAAGATGAGGACGAGGTTCAAGAAGTAAAGATTATAATGGAATTGATACATGGTAATGTTAAAAGTAAAGTTATTGAGAATAACGATACTAAACCTATCAATCCCGACCGATAAAGTTTCCACTGTCTTAAATGTTGGACACTAGAAAGAAAACTACCCCAAATTATTGAAGAATCAACAAGTTAGTTGTGGGACATCTAATGGGACCTTCTTCTTTAAATGTTTATTTGATTAAACATAAATTTTGCTAGTACTACTTCGTCAATATTAGAAACCAGTGGAGGTTTTCATCATTGTACTTGATACATAGGATGATTAGAATATGACGACTAGCAACAATAATGTCGAGAGATAGAGTAATTGTGTACTCAATCTAGTTTTTTGGATTTAAAGTTGTACTTAATTGTGACTATTAAGTGCATAAACTCTAAATAAGAATATAAACTTGTTAAGATACAAAAGAGGTTTAACTTTTGTGACCCTATACACCATAATTTGATGTATGACTAGCCCATTATCAAGGTGATTATATTCTAAACCAAACTAGAATAATATATCATGAAGATGATGCAATACTCAAATTGGTAACCCAAGATCAAACCTAAGATTCTGGAATGATAAACGCAAAGAGTTATCGAGTACTCTTGAAACCATTAGATTCTTAATGGTATATGCGTATCTTGTATTCAAAGCAAGATGTCTCGTGCCTTTGGTTGATAAGGAGATCGAGGTTGTAAATCATTGATCCAAAATAGGTTGATCATTTTCTTTTACCAACGATTTAGGTTGACACTAATGTGTTCACTTAATAAGGTAAATAGAGAAATCTTTGAAGAAGTTCAAAAGTTCAAAGAAGCACGATTTAGTCGTGATGGGATAATCAAAGTGAAGACTTTGATATAAGCTAAAGGAAATGTGATATACTATCACAAGTTAATCTCTCTTAGCACGCATTATGGAATAATGTGTGTGATTGGATAAGAATTCAAACGCTATTCGATATGGTTTGGACTTCAATCAAGTTACTTTGAGTTACTTGATCCTTTTGGGGATTTTATCATTTTGTCTAAATTATTTTTCCACTAAATCTAAATTGAATCATATGAGATATGAAATGTTAGAGTACCATATTTGTAAGTTTTCACAAGAAACAAATGCTCATTTTTCCCTTTCAATTATCACGAGTACGACGGGTTTGCGGCTCGTGAAGCTGTCTTTCTAAAATACAAGTTTATTTCTAGAAGACAGAGTGGGAGAAATTATTCAAGAGCCACAAAGAATTCCACAAAGAATGTTATGTCGCAAGAAACTGGTCTTTCTTGGCTACATAAGACGTTTTGTGTAAGATGTTGTTTCTTTAAAACCTAGGAGGTTAAATTCGTCACTTGTTGAAGATGATGAATTCATGTTACTTTTAAAAGGTAAAAAGCTTATAACTTACAAAAGAAATCGTTTGATTCAAGTTGATTACTTCTAGAAAGTAATGAACATATGACTTACATGAGAGTGTTTAAAGTCACAACTCAATACAAGGCTTAGAGCCATGAAAATCCGAAATAAATGGCTTGATTAGTGTCAAAGGGTTTTGCACTAATAAAGAGAGATTTCAAAGCTTGATTGGTAGCAAAGGGTTTTGCACTGGTTGAAATGCTTAAGTCTATTTGGATCTTCTTAGGGATTGTGTTTCATTATGAAATACATAGCGAGCGAATCTAAAAACCGACTTCTTCAATTAGAAGGAATGTATTCAATACATGTCTTGAGTTTTGTAGATTCTTGCAATCCTAAGATAATGTGAAACTTAAGAGAGGGTCTTAAGTAGGACATCAGTGAGTTGGAATCAATGTTTTGATCATGTTATAAAACTTTTCTCGATAAGTCGAGAAGTTGTGTTTATACATGGAGTTTAGTGGGAGTTACGGAAAATTTAATTAGTCTTATATGTGGAAGACATATTGATCATTACGAATGATTTAAGACTTTTGGAGTAATATATTACATCTTTAATATCTAGATTTATGTAGATAAATCCACATGATATTAGCGTCAATAAGAAGTCTTATGTTGATAAGATTCATGACTATTTCAATTAAATTGAACATATTTGATTGATTTCATTTGCTTCCGCTGCCGAATCAACTAAATAGGAAATGATGTATAACACTTCATATACTTTGAGTATGATGAATTGTTTCAAAATCGAATTCAAGTGATCTTTATCAAGTAAGCCATAAAGATTACCCTTAAGTGCTTGCAGAAGCATTAAGGAAGTAAAGCAAAGTGTTTATGATACAATTTTGTGTAAAGGTGTTACACAAATGGCAATTGACAATTGAGATTGCGCATGGTTTCCGATAAAACCATAATCAAAACACATCAGGATGGTTAAGATACCATTGTGGCTATGTTATTTAAGAAATAGATTTTCTAGAATCGTTCTAGGCAATAAAGAACAATGAGAGATATTTATAACGGAAATTGAGTACACTTGCAATCATGAGATGTGCAAGAGGATGAGTCCCGCACACTGTGAAAACAGTGGGAGCTATTCTTCGGCTAGAGGGCCTATGTCTTGATTGGATCTCGACACGTACTCAGAAAGTTTTGTAATGCAAATGTATACATTACAAAGGAAAACGAGTATGTAGTAAGGTTGAGTAAGGTACAAGAAGTTGATAAAACCTACTAACCAAAGCCTTCTCATAGGCTAAACATAATGAGTCATATCATTTCAATTGAATTGAAATGAACAACTACATGCAAGATCAAATTAGATTATAGAACATGAAATAGTAATCAGGTATTGACTATTCATATGTGATAATCGCATTTGTCGTTCGAGTTTTACTTTAAAACTCTTCTATTATACTTTGTTACATCCAAACGGGTTGTAGAGACAACATTCAACCCCGTTAAAGTGAACACGGATTAGCATTGTATTCGCCCATAGTCACTTGTATGAGGTGACGTCTCGAAGTGACTAGAGTGTGATGCGATTGATGGCAAGTTCAAGTGCCATAGAGTCATGTGAGATGACTAGTCGATCACATAGGCAGACTGTTAGGAACACTTTGTCGGGCAGTGACCGCTTATAAAGTTCTGGCAAATTTATATAGCCTGGTCGTGGCGAGAGCTACTATAGTATTCTAATGAGTCGATTCTTTTGACTAAAGATTGTTCGCCTAAGATGGCACAGTTTCAGATTAACTTTGATTTGTGTTACTACGACCTTCGTAAATGGGGTCAAATGGGCATATTTTGGGTTATGATGGCTGTGGCTAGTCGAAGGGAATAAGTGCAATAGGAATTGTCCACCCCTAGTCAGGGTTAAAACAATATCTCAGGGCCACTCGAGGAGTAATGAACTGGAAATGCGTGGCCACGCTCGGAAGGTATCTATGATAGATAAATCCGGTCAATCAGTTACTCTCCAGATCGAGGAAACCACTCTCGATATGATCACTTGCAAGTACGACCCGAAAGACACCTTGCGTTGAGTGGGAGATAGTAATAGGACAAGAGAATTGGTGACGCACACTTGTCGAGGACAAGTGGGAGATTGTTGGGAAATGTGTCCTCAACAATAGTGCGATCACATGATTTAAATATCATTATTAAATCTCATATAAAGAATACGTAAGGGATGATTCAATTATATAGTCGACTGATCAACATTAATCGGTAACGATTGGCTTGCTAGAGTTTGACGTTACTGTCGTGGGACGGTGGTGGTCAGTTGATCCCTTAAGGTCACACCTAAAGGATGATGCCCTTATCTATAAAGTTGATTAATTGTATGACGATGCAAGTTGATCAATTCCTTAAAATTGAACAATTCGATTTGTGAGAGAGAATAAATATCTTATTGTAATGGGATTAAATAAGATTTATTTTAGTAATAAAATGCTTTGTTACTAAAATTATTTATTGTTTGAGAAACAATAGAGATAGGAATGAATGGTTAATTATAATTACAAGATATTGTGAATTATAATTACATGACCCATTTTATTTATGTGATCAAGTATCACTAGTCAAATTATTGGATGTAATTTAATTAATTCATAAAATGATATTTATGTGATAAATTTGCATTAAAATTAATTAATAACATGTAGCATACTACATGTGACATATTGTGTGACAAATGACAAATTGACAAAAATAAAATGGTAGTCCATTTTATAGAAGTGGACTAAATATTGTGGGTGGTAGGCTTTAGTGGGTGATTATTTTATGTGATAAGAATAATTTAATAAAACCTACTCTACCTATTCTTACACACCTATAATATTGAGAAGAGCAAAAAGAAAAGAAATGATGCCATTTTGGCACTACCAAAACCGTGACACTCCCTTTGTGTGGAGGGGTTATTGGTTATTATTTTCACTCTTACACATTCATATGATGATAATTCATTCACATGCTTTTTCTCTCTTCTCCTTCATTTTCTCTAAAAACTTGAGAAACTTTGATCCAAATTGTTCAAAGAAATTACTAAAATTATTAATGTAATATATGAGTGTTAGTAATCAATTTTAAGGTAAACTACTAAACTAATATCTAGCTAATATTATTTAGTGGGGATAAGGGATAGTCTTGGGTGCAATCAAGAGGAGAATCTCTACTTTGGGATTTTGAATGTTCATCCAATATTGGAAAGCTCAAGAACTAACAATAAGGAGATCTTGTTGGTGCCCATTTGACCGAAATTTAATTGGTGAGAAATTGATTTTCTTATCTTATCTATTTTAGTTTGCATGCATAAGATTTGCAATTAATTTTATGACTAAATTAATTAGAACATACATGAATATGTTGAGTAATGAGATATAGATTTCCAACACATTTCACGTGTCACAATTTTTTCAACCCGGCCCCTAATACATTTTCCGGTCATCCAGTCACTATGACGATTCTTAGGAACGCCAATCAACTCCTCAGGGGAGAGATGAGCGTAACAATATGAAAGAGCTTCGTCTAAAATAGCGCGTTCAGCAATACAACCTTCTGGACGATATCGATTAGATGTATAGTCCTTGTAGACTTTCATCAATCTTTCGAAAGGATACTGGTATGTCAAGTACACGGGCCCAAGGTACAAAATCTCCCTAACCAAGTGAATGGTCAGATGAATCATGATAGTGAAGAAAGAGGGTGGAAAATACATTTCCAACTGACAAAGAAAGTTACAACGAGGTCCTGCAATGAATCCGCGTCATCGGGATCGATGACTTTCTCGCATATGGACTGGAAGAAGAGACAGAATCTAGTTATAGCATATCTTACCTTTTCAGGTAAAATGGAACGAATAGCCACAGGTAGTAATTGTTGCATCAAAGTGTGACAATCATGTGACTTTAACCCGGTGAGTTTTAGGTCTTGCATCGACACTAGGCTTTTGATGTTCGACGAATAACCATGTGGCACTTTAATTCCATTCAAGCATGCACATAACTCTTTTTCTCATTCCGTGAAAGGGTATAAGTCTTTGGCGGTAAAAATGTACGATTACCTCTCTTATGTGGTGCCAACTCTAGCCTAATACCCATCATTTTCATATCTTCCCTAGCTGCGGCGTTATCCTTTGTTTTACCAGGAACATTCAGAAGGGTATTGATAATATTATCACAGACATGTTTCTCAATGTGCATGAAATCGAGGCAATGCTCGACCTCCAGTCAGGCCAATATGGAAGTTTATCAAAAAATATGGATCTTTTCTTATACCCACGAGTAGACAATTTAGAGCCGCTCTTCTTCCCATAATCTATCTCAATATGCTTTACTTTTCGATAAACTTCATACCCACTCAAAATTCTAGGAGGTTGACGAAGTTCTTGTCTTCCATTGAATGCTTTCTGCATCTTGCGATAACAATGGTCATGATACAAGAACCTCCTATTTCCCATATACACATACTTACGAGAAGACTTCAAGTATTCAGACTCGATATCCTCCCCACACAATGGACAAGCCTCTTTCCCATGAACTGTGTGCCCAGAAAGGTCGCCATAAGCCGGATAGTCAGATATTGTACACAATAACATCGCTCTCAAATTGAAAGTTTCGTTCTTATATGCATCAAATACTTCTATCCCACTATCCCACAACAATCGCAAATCATCTAGAAGAGGTTCCAAATATACATCTATATCATTTCCAGGTTGTTTAGGGCCGGAAATTAACAACGACAACATCAAATACTTTCTTTTCATGCACACATATGGAGGTAAGTTATAAATAGCCAACACTACTGGCCAAGTACTATGTTGGCTACTCATGTTTCCGTGTGGGTTCATTCCATCAGTGGACAGCGCTAGACGTAAGTTTCTAGGTTCATTGCCGAACTCGGGATACTTAGCGTGGAACGATTTCCATTGCATACCATCTGCCGGGTGTCTTAGCTTTCCATCATCTATTCTTCCTATTTCATGCCAAGTTAACATTTTTGAATCATCGGCATTCACATAAATCCTTATGACTCTTGGTATCAATGGAAAATACCACAACACCTTAGCCAGGATCCCTTCCTTATCCTTATAACGCCACTCCAAACATTTAGGGCAATTGGTTAAGTTTTGATATAATTTCCGATACAATATGAAATCATTTGGACATGCATGTATTTTCTCATATTTCATACCCACTCCTCTTATTAGTTTTTTCGCCTCATATGTCTTAACAGGGAGAACATTACCATCAGGAAGCAACTCCTTTATCAAGGCTAAAAAACTAGTGAAACACGTGTCACTCACCCCATTTGCCCCCTTGATATTATACAACTTCACCACAGCCGACATTTTTGTGAATTTACAACCAGGATACAGAGGTGCTTCAGACTCACACAACTTCTCATACATGTTGTTAAGGTCATCCCAATTACTAGTGTCATCACCTACATCTTCAAAAGCAATCGATTCATCATCATTCTCTTCATTATCTATAGACCCAACATTCAACTTCTCTACTTCCATCTCTTCCAACTCAAAAAACTCGGCAAACTCAGGATCATCAGTTAGCCTTTCGTGTACCTCAACATCATCTTCGTAAGAGTTATTCTCTTCCTCTAATGATTCCCCATGAAAAATCCAACGTGTATAGGATCGACTAAATCTCCACTTTTCTAGGTGTATTTTAACGTCCGGAAAAGCCATATAGCTAATATTACCACATCTTTCACAAGGACATGCAATACTAGAAGAACCTTTCAAATTGTTCGAAACGAATTCATAAAATTCAGCTAAACCATCCTTGTAGGTGCGGTCACTCATATTTGCATCAATCATCCAAGTTCGAGTCATTATTCTACATTCGTAATAATAGGCAACTAATTCAGAAAATACAATAATAGGCAAACAAATAAACGAAATTCAGGAAAGCAATTAAGCTAAATTATCAACAAATTAGATAATAACCCAAAAAATGCTATATCTATAAGCGTTGCTAAGAAACATATATATACCTGATTGATAAACACGATGAGGGAGAGAAGACGGTGACAACAGTGACGGAGATGAAGACAGAGAGACGATCAGAGAGGAATGGAGGATGATATAGTAGCAGTATTAGCTTGTGTTTGTGTTTTGTAGCGTATAGCAGAATAAAGCAATCTGTTGTTTTTAAGATTTTCATAACATTAATAACAACGGTTATTGAGTCTACAACCGTTGTTAAAAAGTATTAAAAACGGGTTCTAATATAACCGTTGTGATTACTTTTCACTAATTTTGCGCCAAATTATTAACAACGGTTAAATGTATTAAAGATTCAACCGTTGTTATTGGTTTTTATATTAACAACGGTTTTTCAAGTATGACCCGTTGTTAAAACCAATAACAACGGTTAACAACACAGAACCGTTGTAATTAAGTTTGGTAAAATTCGCGGCATCAATTCTACAATGTGTTTTGATGATTTTCGTGAATAAGCGTTGTTAAAGGGCCGTTGTAGTTGCCTGTATTTGTAGTAGTGCTAGTATGCCAAATAATCTAAATGCAATCCTAAATTCACATTGTTTTTACCGCATTAATCAAAATAAAGCCACATAGTCATTAACATAAATAGGAGAAAGGAGATTGAAAAGATCATACCATGAGGTATTCAATATCCTCATGTCTCGGATGTGGCGTAGTCAATCAATGTGAACAAGGATGAACAAACACAATATATACAAACAATATATACAAGACTACACTACAAAGGAAATGAACTTGTTTTTGGATTTTTTCAATTTTTCAATTTTTTTGGATTTTGTTTTAAAAGTCAAGTTAGAATTTCCCATCCCCACACTAGTATGGGCATTGTCCTCAATGGCCAATACGATAGGAAATTATGCAATTTACATGAATATGCATGATTTCTAAGCTAAATGCAAATGATATATAAACAAGAGCGAATGCAAACTAAGCTATGCTATATGATGCATGGTATGGTGGAGAGCATAATTTAGATTAGCTCCCAATGCATATGCATAAACTTCCCCAAACCAAAATAGACACTATTTCTAATGTCAAAAAATTTTGGGGGAGTTCATGCACATAAAATGCAATGCATGAAACTAAGATTTGTCATTTTGGATTTTTAAAGTTGGGAACAATAAAAATGAACACCTCAATGGAACCAAGGTGTTAGTCCTATAATGTTGGTAGGACTCCACAAAATGATCAAGATAAAATAAAAACAAGAGAAGTAGACAAACCATAAAGGAGGTGTAAGAATGTAGGAGCCTCCAAAAGTTTGCTAGTCCTCACCTATCGTGTCATCATTATCATCATCTTCCTCACTTGAGGCATCATCAACCTCCATGGATGTGGAGTCATGTCCACTCTCACTTTCACTCTCTTGTTCTTCCTCACTTTCCTCTTCTTCTTGAACTTCTTCATCTTCACCTTCTTGGTTACCACTCTCATCAACAACCATCTCCTCTCCACCCGGTCTACCACCACTAGAAGTGCTAGGAAAGAATACCTCCTTATCCGCCAAACTAGGCAAGGGACAAGATGGATCGAGAAGTCCTTGCCTAGCAAGATGTAGGAGGGGAGGATATTGGGCCTTGTAAGCATCAACTCTATCATTGTAAGCATTTCCCGCCTTGGCATTTTCGGGGTTGAACTCGTGGTATTCAAATGGAAAAGGTGGGGTGATAATGGAGGAGGAGGGCTCGGCAACTTCTTCCCCTTAGTGTTGAATGATGTATTCGGTCTCTTCAGAGAGTGGGAGAAGGTAATTTGGTCTATGAACAATCAAGCGGCAAATTTTGCTAGGCAATGTGAAGGATCTAGCTTCATTCGTCAACCACCCAAATTTGTTATCAAGAGTATCATTCTTGACCCATTTGAACTTTAGAATCATGGTGGGCAAATCGATAAGATGGCCTCCTTTTACCGGTGTATAAATGTTATTCTTGTTGAAATCCCGGTTAAAATGCTTAGCCAAATAGGTAACTAATCCTCCATTGGTAATAAAGGCCGTGCCTTCTTTGCCACAATCAACATTAAGCCATCGATCAATCAAAAGTCGTAAAGAATTGTATGGCTTGGTAAACTTTCTCCCAATGTTCAAAGCCGACTCAAGAAGAATAAAATCAAGTTTGGTAAGATGATTTGTACCTTTCCTAGCTATCAAAGTATTCCCAATGACCTTATACCATACTCTAATGCCCGGATGATGGACTAAGAGAGCACGACAATCATGATAAGATACGAATTTCTTTCCGGAAATGGCCATCCAAAGAGGAGCGGGATCATACTTGGTAGGATTCTTTGTAAAAGTCGCATTATCACTAAGGCCAAATATCTTACCCATTTCGTCATAAGATAAGCATCTATCAACATTTTCAAGACGAAACTCAATAATGGTTCGGGTCTCCACCTTTGTGACTTTTAAAGAGCTCAAAAACTCTAAGGTGAGGGAGGAGTATGTCAATTCTTGCATTACAAACAACTTACTCAACCCCATAGACTCGAAAAAGGTCTTAGTTTGCTCAAGAACACCCAATTTTGACAATGCATCTTCACAAATGAACTTAGTAGGCATGATGGTTTTCTTAGCAAAGAGAATAAATTTCTTCATATGGGAGTCGGAAGTGAAAATTACCTCCGGATAATCGGCTAATTGTTCAATGACCGGAGTGGTAGAAGTAGTAGCTTCCATAGGAGGACCTTGTTCTTGAAACTCCAACCTTGCATTATGAACTACCAATGCCTTTGATGCTTATTTGTCTTGAAGAGCTTGTTGCCTCTTAGAAAGTGTCTTCTTTTGGGGTGCCTTGCTTCCACCTTTTGTTCTTGCCATACTCCTTTGCTTAGTAACACCAATGAAAGCTTGAAATCTTCAATTTCTAGTAATGCCCAAATCGATTTAGGATAGATGAAGGTTGCCTTGTATCCTAAAAATCGACTCAAAACTTGAAGATTTTGGTGTTTGAATCACTTGTTGTTGCTAAATGAGTGATTAATTTTTGTTTCGAGGAAGTTTGGATTTGATGTGGTTGATTTTGGTTGATAAAATTGGTTTTTGTTGATGGAGAGGATGAGGGTTTTAGGGTTTTGGGTAGTGTTTGTGTTTTGAAATAATGAAAATGAATGGGAAAGGGGGGTTTAAAAGACCCGTTAGTTTTTGAATTGCAAAGGGAGACGAGCGGCTTCAGTATCGGGACGCTCGGATTCTTCAATTTCTGGGTTCAGGAAAAGACGCATGGGACGAGCGGATTGCAGGAAGGACGAGCGGATTTCTGAGCTGAGATGAGCGTCTTTCGCTTAGGACGCTCGGATTCCTTTCCAGTGAAAATTCCCAAATTTTAGCAGTAAAAAGACGAGTGTCTTTCCTCTTGGACGACCGTCCTGACTGAGACGAGCGGATTCCTCGCTGGGATGCTCGGATTCACAGTCAGACCCAAAAATATTTTCTGCAGCTTCATAAGACGAGCGTCTTATGCCTTGGACGCTCGGGTTCTTTCAAGACGAGCGGATTTGTTGGAGTTAGTGTCCTCCACAATAGTGCGTTAACATAATAAATCTCATTAAAGGAATATCGTCAGATATTTAATTATTTAATCCTCGTTAGTTGATTAACGTAAATCGATAACGGTTGGCTGACTAGAGTTTGACGTTATTGTCGTGAGACGGCGGTGATCAACTAACCCCTTTCGGTCACACCTAAAGGAACGAACCCCAATTGACAACTAATTAATTGTATGAGATACAATTTATTTAGTCCCTTGATTTATAGACTAAAAGGTTAGTCGATTATTTTTAGAGAGATTTTGAGTTGCGAACTCGAGGAACGGCAGTTATTATTTAATTATGCGATAATTGAATAATAAATTTTGGGAGACGGGTTTTAGTTAATTAATTGTTAATTCACTAAAATTGTACTAATTGATTAATGTGATTAATATTAGTACGTAAATAATATGTGTAGTGGTACACGTATATTTACGGAGTGATTTGGACAAATTAATTATGGAAGTATTTAAACATGAAACGATGTTTAAAATAAAATTACACGTATTTGTGCGACAAATATGAGAACCAACATGGACCCGTAAATGGGCAAGTGGACCGTGTAAAATAGAGTAGTGGATGATTACACACATAATCATTTCACCTTATCTTATATACTACCATAAGTTATCTTATATAGATTTTACATGTGATGTAAGATTAAATAATATAAGACAATTTGTCCACTACTACACTCAAGAGCCACCCGCCACTTTTCCCTTCCTTTACTCCATCATTTTGTTCATTTTTGTACACTACACTTGAACACTTTGCATGTGAAATCTTTCTCTTCTCTCTAAAATTAATATACATCATTTTACTAAGAAGTTAGTATCAAAATTTTATTACTAAGATGTTAGTAATATTTATATATTATCAAGGGTAGTCTTACTTATATCTAGTTAATATTAGTAAGGTTGTTGGGTAAGTTCTTGGGTGGATTAAGGAAGGAGACCTTCTACTTTGGAGGTTGGTTTTTGGAGGATCTTCCATATTCATATAGCTCAAGAACAAACTAGTAAGGTGAACTAGTTTGTGCCCATTTTACCATAAAATTAATGTAAGGAAATTGTTTTTCCTTAATCTTTTTAATAATATGCTTTTATATTGCATGCATGTTACATAGATCACATAAACTCAAATTATGAGATAATTTGTCATTTAATTAGAGTGTCTAATTAGGATCTATGATCATTCAAGTGGTATCAGAGCTTAGGCTTGTAATTTGCATGTTGATTTTAAGCATTTTAATGAATTATGTGATAATTTATAAAAACTCAAAAATGGTGTTAGAAGAGGTTTTAGCACGAAATTTTTGGGACATGCATACCTACTGGTCTCAAAAGGTTTGTGGTATTTTTTGGTGATTTTTGAAGTTATTTTGCTATTTTTAATGATTTTTGGTAGAAAACCGAGTCAAAATACCGTATTTTAGTTAAAAATTGACTAAAAATAGTTAAAAGTTGATTCGGTGCATGGATTTTTTATGGTAGTTCATGCATGTTTTCTACTGATTGTATGCAAAAAGTTGAAGGTTGGTTCGAATTTTTTGCATGTTTATTGATTTTATGAGATAAAAGTCGATAAAAGTCAAATTAATTAATCATAATTTCGAAACAATTGATTCTGCTCTTGATAAATTTATATACATTTAAAAATATTATTTAAATGTTAAAAGTGATTTTGCATGTGTGTTTTTACTTTGTTTTGATGTTCATTGGTTTTTGTGGTTAAAAACCGATAAATATCGATCTTTTTTTTCATAACATTTATCCGGAATTTTTGGGCAATTTTTCTGACATTTTGGTGTTCCTGGGAGTGTTCTAGAATACTAAAAATTTTTGTTTCAATTGTTTGGGTAATGTTTCAATTATTTTGGATTTTTACTTCAATTTTATGATTGTATCGATTAAATTAGCAAAATATCAATAAATCAAACTAATTATTCATCATAAAATTAGTGAGGACTAATTTTGAGGTTCAAAACAGTTTAGACTTAAATGAGATTTAAGAGTTGATTATTGATTTTTACATGTTAAAAATCGATTAAATCCACAAAAACCGAGATGGATACCAACGAATGATGGATAGGGCGATTTTGGCATCATATTTACAGCATTTTAAGCATATTTATTTAAGTTGAATGAATGATTGTCATTTATTTAAAGTATTTATCTTGTTGTACCTAGTATGGCCTAGTTAATTTTAATCGTTATTACCCGAAATGAATGGGAATATCGATTTGTTTGTAATTAAATACGATCTCGTATCGTCAGTTTGTAATTAATTAATAGTTTTATTTATTTTATTAATTAATGTATAATATGAATAGCTATGTAATTTAATTGTAATAGTTATTTTTACCGGTGTTTCCAAAAGACGGATTACAACGAGACAGAGTCTATTTTTGGAAGGTGTTCCAAATCCCACAAGGAAGAGCCACTTTTGGAATGAAGAGGCAAGGGACCAAGGAGTTGGTTTCCGAAATGTAATAGACTAGTTTTTTATTAACTAGGTGGCCATACTAGGATTTTTACATATGCTTACTTATTTGCTTGTTTTATTTTCGCGCATGCCAAAATCGCCATTCACATGCATTTTATCTTCGCGATTGTCAATTCACGTCATTTACATTCACCGACTTAGTTCACTTATAGGGAATTTATGACTAAATTGACAAGATCTCTCACATAACTAAAATTGAGATTAGCCTTACCAATTAGTAACACCTTTGAATCTCTTGTTCATTAGAGCCACGCTCGCCGAAGCGGGGTGTTCTCTTTTTACCTTGGGTAAGTAGGGTGGTAAGCAGTTATCACACGCCAAAATTGGTTGGACTCAACTGGATATAAGACGGTCTTGTGTTCCGGGGCTAGTAGATGGATTTAAGGAAATTCGTCGACCAAGAGTTCTAGAGGTAGAATTAGTCAACGTGACTTATCGAATTTACACAATTATGGGATGTTTCGCCCAAGCGATGCTCATTTTTGTTTAATATTTGGGTCTTTGAATCATTTATATAATTTAGTGGGAGATCATTATATAAATGTTAAAACTTGTTGAACATGTTTTCACAAGAATTTTTAAAAACATTGAATGTTAATTTTTCCTATTTTTCGTTCTTTTTCATTAATGTATTTACTATGACATCGCGCACTTCATCCTCTATTTATTATTATACTCGTTTCGTTCTTTCATAGGAAGCGGTTTCTTTGAAAGAATTCGGTAGCAATGATTGGTAACATGATTTACTAATTCACCTACATAAGTTTACAACAATTATTGCGATTATTATACAACTTAACATCCATACATATTTAAAAAGGGGTTTTCATGTTGCAAACTCATATTACGAGTTTAAAAGGGAGTCAAATTTTATCAAGAGAGTCTTGATTTCGGAAGTGACACCTTTGTCATGATGATGACATATTAGTTTTAATTACTCAAGTATAATTCAAAAGTTTATGAAAAGAGTTTTCAAAAACACAAATAATACTCCAATATAATACCGTCAAATGGCTTAATTCAATAAAAGCCAAATCGATTGTTTATGCGCTAAAGAATTAGGCATATGATAACAATTGAACGGTTAGGTAGTCCAATTTCGCAAGAAGTTGAGATTTTGCCACATGTTTCACTCACTTTGTAGTAATTCACTCTTACTAAGTGTATAAAATATCACAAATGACATGAAGAGAGGTCTTCATGAGATTCATTTTTGCTTGATTGAAGCAAAGAGGAATGTGAAAGTGAGTGGGAGTTAAGAAGAATCAACCCTAGATGTATGCGATAGAACAAAGTTGAAAGAGACATCTACTCAATGGATAGGTTAGTTCCACTATCTTGGTATGAGATACCAAGTACAGGTCATTTCTTTGTAAAGAAGTATACATAAATTGATAAAACGTAAGACGTATAGCATATGACATTTTGTATCGAAATGGTGCTAGATTAGCAATGATTTCAATGGGGACAAATGTACCTAAATTTGGTTTTAAAAGAATGTAATCATCTATGTTTATACATAGAAGGCATCACTTATGTGATTTAAAACAAAATGTTGTACCTACTCCTATGATAACTTGGTGGTTGGTTTAGACCACTTAAGTTAGAGGAATTTTACATTCTTCACGGAAACTAAATGTTGTACTATCTTGTAGATTTTAAAGTCTCTATTCCGGTGAACCCAATTGATCAAACCTTAAGTAAATTCATTTCAAACGAGTAAACGAAAAGCACATTGAACAACCATTTGATTGTGAGTCTTATGGTATGTGTGCATGTATTATGTTTTCTTTTGCAGAAAAGAAACACAATAGTGAGGTGATTGACAATATACATACGAATGTGTAAGGCCGATAGTTGGTTATAAATATACTTCATTACTTTTACCGTAATGTTAAGTAGATAAGAAAACCTCGTATCTATTTAATAAGACATAAAAGTGATTTTTGAAACGTGGAATATTTTCAAAATGAAGTAGTAAACCAAAAGCACGTCAAGATCAAGATGTTAATCGGAAGTTTCAAAGTAATGACTTTGAAGATCAAATGGGTAATATCAAGTAATGACCTTGATAATCACTAAGAAGATTGTGAACCAGTTCACATAATACCTTCTCCTTGGGACACCATAGAGTATGGTGTAGTCAAGTAATATAAACCGAACTTTATGAGATATAGTTTGAGGTTTTTCGCAATTTTGTAAGCTATTTTCTCACTAAAAGTTTAAAACCCGACTATAATAGCCTAAATGACTCCATATGAGATATGGATAGGGAGAGTCCTTAACTTGTCATTATTATACATTTGGGACCATAAATGTTTATGTTCAGAACCAATTTATGTATTTGTGAGGGTTATCCAAAATTGAACCACTTGGTTTTTACTCCTCCAAAACGAGAACAAAGAGTTTGTGGCTCGTAATGCTGTCTTTCTAGAAAGATTTTCAATTTTCTGGAAGACAGAGTGGAAGAAATTTTGAACTTGCGGAAGTCCAAGACCCACAAACTGAGTACAATGCAAGAAGACGTTCTTTATTGTGGCTCAGTGGTTATAAGGAGATAATTTTGCGATAATATTGCGTTACTTTTCAAAAGTGACGAATCTTAAACCCTCATCAAAGGCTTTTCTATAGTATGAACTCTATGTGATGGCGTATCACCATGCAATTCGAATTGATCTCCTTGCACACGATGCGATAAGGAAGGAAACACGAGATGTTTTCGAGACTTGATTTAAGGTGAATACTTTGGTTGGTTACCTTGATCTTGTCGTAAAGGTTACATAAGATGTTTAAAATTGGGCTTGTTATAGAGAGTTTATGACAACCCAAATGCCTTTATCAATTCGTATGGTCTTAGCATTATAGCCTCTCATGAGGATGAGTTAAGGCAAAAGGATAACGAAACTTTCTCCTTGAATGTATCTTATGAAGGGAGAAGTTTTGTTGATGTTGTCAATGCTAAGAAGCCTAGCATGCTTGAAAGATCCCTTTTGTGATCTATATACGTCAAAGAGTTGGAACTTTGGGTTTAATCATGTAGTCTATCAAAACGGTATTACTCGAGTGTCGAGATAACATGATGATACATGGAGTTTAGTGGGAGCTAAATTGAGTTTCTTAGTCTAAATATGTGCTTGACATATTAGTGACTAGAAATGTAGCTAAGGTGATATTTCTTAGTCTAAAATATGTGTTTGACATATTAGTGACTAGAAATATTCTCGGGAGAATATTTGAGAGTAGCATGGCGCATCATAAATATCCGGATCTAATGAGATAGATCTCCATGGATATTAGCATTATAGTCAAGAGACTTATGTGATAAGATTCTTGACTCGTTCAAGTTGTTGAACAATAAATATGATCTCTTATGCTTCCGCTGCAGGATCTATTAAATATGCTAAAAGCTGCTCTCGTCGGGACTTATCATATTGAGAATATGAGACGTCATTACCAATCATTTCCTAGTGAGTGTCACTAGATAATTATCAAGAGCAACCTTGAGTACTTGAGAAGCATTGAGGATTTACTCTTGTAGTTTGGAGGAATCTATGAATTTCGTGTACAAGGATTACACGGAAACATTCCTATGCTTATAAGATGTTATGGGCCTCGTTAAGGAATGGTTAGCATGTAAGAGTGCTATGTGCATAAAGAATAATATGTATAAGAAGTTATACATATGTGTATAAGAAGTTATACATGTATAAAGCAAACATGTATGAGGAGTCATACATAAAAGATGTCATATGAAGGATGTGTATGTATAAGTGTTATACGTACAAATCATGAACGAAAGCTAAGTACATTACAAAATCCGATGTTGTAAAAGAGATAGTTGATAACCGGAATTTAATGAGACTAGAGTAGTTCTGTTAGCCGAATATCGTATCCCAAGAGACTGTGAAAACAGTGGGAGTGTTTGACTGGCTTTAGAACCAGAGTCTAAAAACTTGTTTAGACGTGTACTTAGATATGCTCTATGTGATGAAAAGATTGCATAGAACAAAGAAAAATAGCAATGGAAATTAGATTGATGCAACTGTTGCTAATCCTCTAACCAAAGCCGTTGGCATAAGGTAGACATGATGGTTATGTCATCTCAATGTGATTGAGGAGTATACCTTAATTGCTAAAGATAGTTATGTAAATATTGGATAGAGTATTGATATTTACATAAGTGATGATCGCATTCATTGTTAGAGTTTCTTTAAGAACTCAATTATTCAGTTTGACTGAAAACATTGAATACCTTGTTTATCTGAATAAGTTGTGGAGACAATGTTGAACACTATTCAAGTGAATAAGATGAACATTGTATTTTTTCCCTAGTCACTTAATGAGGTGACGTCTCGGAGTGACTAGATTGTAAGTCGATTGATGGTTGTTCAACACCATGAGGTCATACGTGATGACTAGTCGATTACATAGGCAGAGTGTGTGACACTTTTCGGACGGTGACCATTTAGAGAGTCCCTAAGTTCTATTATAGACGCCTGGTCGTGGCGGGGATCTCTAAGATGTTCTAATGAGTCGATTCTTTTGACTGGAGACTATTATCTGAGCAAGTGCAGTTTCCGAGTGACTTTGGTTTTTGTCCTAGGTCGTGCCGTGAAAGGAGGCCAAAAGGGCATTTACTAGGTCATGGTGAGCTGTATTGTGCAATAGGATAGATAGGGCATACAGGAATTGTCCACCCACGTTGGGTAACTATATCTCAAGGCCACTCAAGGAGTTAATGACTACAAATGCGTGGCCACGCTCGGAAGTAATCTGTGAGAGATTTTTCCGGTCAGGTAGTCACACTCCCGATCGAGAAAACCACTCGCGATGTGTTCATGTGCAAGTGCGACCTGAAAGACACCTTGCATTGAGTGGGAGATTAAAACGGACAAGAGAATTGGTAGCGCACACCTTGTGTCGGACAAGTGGGAGATTGTTGGATTTAGTGTCCTCCACAATAGTGCGTTAACATAATAAATCTCATTAATGGAATATCGTCAGATATTTAATTATTTGATCCTCGTCAGTTGATTAACGTAAATCGATAACGGTTGGCTGACTAGAGTTTGACGTTATTGTCGTGAGACGGCGGTGATCAACTGACCCCTTTCGGTCACACCTAAAGGAACGAACCCCAATTGACAACTAATTAATTGTATGAGATACAATTTATTTAGTCCCTTGATTTATAGACTAAAAGGTTAGTCGATTATTTTTAGAGAGATTTTGAGTTGCGAACTCGAGGAACGGCAGTTATTATTTAATTATGCTATAATTGAATAATAAATTTCGGGAGACGGGTTTTAGTTAATTAATTGTTAATTCACTAAAATTGTACTAATTGATTAATGTGATTAATATTAGTACGTAAATAATATTGTAGATACCCGGTATCTGCTGAGACTCCAACAAACACCCGATGATTATCGGACTACAACATGTTTTGGGATCGCAGCGTTTGATCGACAGTTTGTGTACAACTTTACGTCGGAAAACTTAAAACGATTTCGAAAACAAAACATTTCAAAACATTTCAAAAATACCTGGAGTGTTTAATGCACGGCGACGGGGTCGCAATGACACTAACTAGAGTCAAAACCAACACCGGACCAAAAACCGACTCGAAAATTCAAATCCCGACTCCAACAACGAGTCTAACCGAGTCAAACACAAAAACCAAAACATTTCAAACCTTCTACTTTATGTTTTCCCGGATTCATGAATGGTCAAGTACCAAACATGTGACTACAAAACCTAGGATAGAACAAATCATGATTGCGTTTGTTGTGAAAGCGACAACACAGCTCGAAGACCCGCGACGTGGCTCGCGCCTCTTTGAGCAGCCCAGGTGGCCACGTCGCTCAAAACTCACACAACCACTCATTCTCCTATAAATACCCCTCAAATGCCACCCATTTGAAATTTACGCGAGTGTCCGCCCCCTCTTTTCTCCCTTAATATTTTCGACTCGACTTCTTAAGTCACAACCCGACGCGTATTTACGACCTACCGATCGTAAACACGAGCCTTACACATTGTTTGGTACCGTCATCGTGCATTAAACGACTTGACCGACCACTTCGACCACTACACCATCACTAAACTTTTAAAACACTCTTTCACTTACCAAAACGGTTTTAAACCGAGTTTTTTTCCAATCAAACGAGTTGTTACACTTACGTCGGTCACTCGCCATAACCAAACATGTAAGTATGAGGGTGTAAAAATCCTCTTTTATTATGTTTTCATTTGTTTCATGACTCTAACATGCTAAAACATGCATAACATGAACCAAAACATGGAATAAACGAGCCAAAACCGATTTTTGGTCTGAGGCAGAAGCCCCTTAGGTCGCCAACTGGCTCGCGCCTATATGGGGTACTCAGACCAGAGATCAACCGTGTTTGTTCTCGTCATTTCCCTTAATCCATTTTTCATATTTGTAATCGGTTTTCACCATTTCAAGTATTTTCGAACCATTTTTATTTTATTTCACATGTTTTAACCATAAAGCATTTTTCGCCCTTGGTTCTTCATACCATGACGGTTAAATCCGTGTTTCGGTGATAATATTTGGTTAATGACATTTAAAAGGTATTTTAAAGCCTTTTATTTCATTTCCTTACATTTTCAAACAAACATATTAGTCACCAACACAAAGTCATCCTTGGTTCTACATACCATGCCGGATTTTAACTCGGGTACGATGATGAGTATCGACTAATAACATTCAAATGGACTTAAAACAATTAGTCCATAATCATTTTCAAAACTATTCATGTCAAGTTTGTCAAACCGAACCCGACACCGAATATTATCAAAACAATGATGATAATTCGAGTCTAGTTCTTCAAATCATCAAATGCGGTCTAAAACGACCCCTTCAAATCAAACCGGGTTCAAATACCAATTTTCAATACGTTCTATAACGTTTTCTAAAAGGTCAGAACACGGCACATAAACCGTGGACTAACCCGCACCTAAACAGGCTCTCCATTTCTCATTTTCAAAACCAGGGGGAGGCCCCTTGTATCGCCAGCTGGCTCGCGCCTCATATAGCTGTCTGGTACAGGGCCTGTTCCCTTCCAGCATTAGTCTAGGACGATCCCGACTCCGGTTAACCCGGATACAGGACGGATCAGATGGCTATTCGATTATCCAAAACCACATTTGCAAAATGCCATACTAAGACAAATGGATCATGTTATGCACCCTAAACCTAATACGGTAAATGGATGTTTAATTTCCGTCTTGCATGCAAATCAACCATTAATCCAACTCGACATCTTATACTTGATACTTGGATTAAATCAACCGACTTAGAAAGCTCCCACATGTTAGGTTTAAATCATTGGATGCGCATTCATGCATTTAAACCGTTTTATCAACTTTTGCATTCAACCAACCAAGATCGATCAGTAGAGGCCGCTAAACGCGGGCGGGATTGGGTGTCTGATTAAAGGGCTTCCTAATACGTACCTTCACCTCTTACTCAGAAACTTTGGATAGTGGACGACCTTATCCAGGGCGTACGAGAGTCATTCTAGAGATAGGATGCTAAAGAGGGACGATTTCCTTATCTTTAGTACCTATGTCAAACGCTGCTTTGTGCTTCGATTTGACCGAGGTATAAAGTGGAATTCGAACGGGTTCCAGGCATCCCACAAATGCTTGGTGGCGACTCCGAACATCTCTAATCGTTTCGAGACCCTTACCGAGACGAAACCGACCGATCTAAAACGATCCGGTTGAAGGCATTTTTACGCCGCCGAGCGTGGCTTTCAAAAGACCGCTGTATGTCCACAGATCGGCTGGGCTATGCAGGTGGGCCATGTCCACAGATTGGCGACTCCGCTGGGGAAAACTAGGACACTTACGTCTTTGTGATCCCTAGATGGTGAGACTCGAACGAGGTCTTGGTTGGAATGCATTAATTGATATTACGGTCACGGTCGGGTTCCTTGTCCGGGCCCACAACCTAACCTTTTTCGACCAATTGGCTCGTCTCGTCGGCGTGAGTTTTCTCATCCCCGCGTTTCGAATCCCGATTGAGTCAAGCATACCATTGACGTTACACATTTCTGTTTCGTCAAAGAGCTTTCATCACTTTCGAGCACGAGGCTAGGGCACCCTCCTTACACATTTTGTTTGGATTGGTATCCTTCTCGCAAATCGGGGTTTGATTGCTTGGTGTGTAACCCACCCTTTTAAGCCAAAACCCGTGTCAGCATAATGCATAATATAATGATCTGTGAGTGCTTATGTGTTACTTGATCATAAGTCCTTCCGTGTCATTTTCAAACTCTCAAAAACACCTTTTTGCGCCGTTATAATGGCCATTTCAAACCTCGGTCTTTCGCCGACCGTTGCACGCCTTTCTAGGCCGTCATAATGACGATTTTCAAAACCTGGTTTTGTATAACCGTTTCAAAATCACCTTTTTACGCCGTTATAATCGCCGCGTCTAGACACGGATTTTAACCCGTTTCGCGCCGACAATTGCTCTCTTTCAAAACCCGAGAAAAGCACACACCCTTTTCTCAAGACACTTTCGGGATCCCGAGGACCATACACCGTCCATGAGACCTCTTCAAACATTTTCAAACCCGGTTTTGTATAACCATTTCAACACGCCTTTCTAGGCCGTCGTAATGACGATTTTCAAACCCGGTTTTGTATAACCATTTCAAATCACCTTTTTACGCCGTTATAATCGCCGCGTCTAGACACGGATTTTAACCCGTTTCGCGCCGACAATGGCTCTCTTTCAAAACCCGAGAAAAGCACACACCCTTTTCTCGAGACACTTTCGGGATCCCGAGGACCATACACCGTCCCCGAGACCTCTTCAAACATTTTCAAACCCGGTTTTGTATAACCATTTCAACACGCCTTTCTAGGCCGTCGTAATGACGATTTTCAAACCCGGTTTTGTATAACCATTTCAAATCACCTTTTTACGCCGTTATAATCGCCGCGTCTAGACACGGATTTTAACCCGTTTCGCGCCGACAATGGCTTTCTTTCAAAACCCGAGAAAAGCACACACCCTTTTCTCGAGACACTTTCGAGATCCCGAGGACCATACACCGTCCCCGAGACCTTTTCAAACATTTCAAACTCGATTTTCAAAACATACAATTTTGAATTTGAAAACCGTCTTGGGAAGCAACACACTGTTTTCCGAGCCGACTCAAACTCAAACTGTCTTTTGCAAATAAACTTAAGACAACCCCTTTCAACTGATCGACTTGCGGAGATCTCTATCTTCGGAAGCCGCCTAATTAAATCGACAAATGAATCTTTTTAAAAATTTCTATTTTCGAAAACTTCAGTCCACCATTCCAATTCCGCCTCGTGTCTATCGAGTCAAAGCAAACGTACTTATGGGTCTTTACTTATAGAGTCGTCTCACCACGAGACCCGTCTAATGGCGTCACGCTGTCATGTTGGACTCGTGTCAAAGGTTCGATCAAGTACCGTCACGTCATAAATCGAGTCAGCACCGAGGGACCACACACGGTCACCCCGTCTTGTTGAGTCGATCTTTGTCTCGTCCTCTGTGTTGTCTGCGTTCAGTCTTGGAACCGTGTCGGATTGAGTTGTAATGTGAGCCGTTTTTCTGCCTCAGAGCTATGGCCCCGTCTTCAACTTCGTCTGTCAACCACAACAACAATGATAACAACAGAGATGTCACAACTGATCAGCTAGCCAGCCTGCTTACCACTCTTATGGTCACCCTGGATCGCGTCGAGACCCGTATCGACGCCCTGGAGAACAAGGAAATTGGGGAACATAATACCCCACCTCGATCGAAAGCGAGAAGAGGCTGAAACTCTTGGAAGAACAACTCCTAGCCCGGGGTAACAATATCCACCTCGAAAATAACCGAAGGTTCGAACCTGTTGGGGACCAGTTACCTGACAACTTCACCCTGACTGATGTGCCTAAGTTCAAGGGAATGGAGGACCCACTCAACCATATCCGTGCTTTCAAAGACTACATGGCCACTAAGGGGGTCAAACATGAGCTTTTTACTAGGATCTTCCCATCCTCTTTGGAGCCGATTCCTCGCCAATGGTACTACTCCTTGGACCCGAAAAACCTTACTACATGGGATGAGATCGCAGTTGAGTTTGCCAAACAGTATGCCGACAATGTCGAGATCCAGGCCAACACCCGTACTCTCGAGGTGCTAACCCAAAACGACAAGGAAGGGTTCACTGAGTTCTTAACCCGTTGGAGGAGGGTGAGTACTCTGTTGGTTAGTAAGCCGAGTGAATCAACTCTGGTGGAAAAATTTGTCAACAACCTCCGCCCGGTTTATGCTAACCTAGTGAGGTATCAGAATATCAAAACTTTTCAAGATTTGCAGATTCTGGGGACACGTATTGAGGACGACCTCCGAAAGGGCGTCTTAGCAAAGACCACTGGCAGGGGTTATCAAGGATCCACCTCAACCGGATCTCGCCCTTACGGTCAGACAAACAAGATTGATGAGGTTAACCTCGTCGAACCATCTGCCAAGAAAACTGAACGCCCCCAGAGAGTGTTCACCAACATAGGGCCGACTTATGCAAGTGCCTTGAAAAGGCTCATGGACCAAAGGAAATTACAACCGATCGGGCCCACCCCGGACCCGGCCGACGCCAAGAAGTCCCGATTCTGGAACCCCAATGCCTACTGTCAGTATCATCGAGGGAAAGGGCATGATACCGAAAATTGCTTCAAACTCAAGCACCTCATTCAAGATATGATTGAGAAGGGAGATTTGCCTATACCCCCACCAACTAAGCCGAACAACAAGACGAATCCCCTGGGAATTCATGCCATCTCTAATGATGGGCCGACCCTAGACTGCTCTCATCTCATCTTGCCGATCGACGACGAGGTGAATGTTCTGGAGAAGGATCCTTCAGACGGAGTGTTTATGTTCAGTGCTGCCACCATGCTCACAATGTTTCAACAAGTTGAGGAGGCCATTGCCAGCCTTTCTGAGAGAATCACCCGACTCGACGACGCCTACCGTCGGTTCGTCTTCAATCCCCCGGCACCGCGCCCGAGGGAGAGTTCCCCAAGTATTCAAAACTACCCACCCCAGGATGGATTGCTCCCGCGACCATTCTGGCATAGACCTCACGAAAATCACTCTCAAATTATCTACCCTCAAAATAACTACCCCCATAAAAATCGCCCTCACAAAAATATTCCCCACAAGAACTACCCACCGAGGAATACCCCTCCAAGGTATCCTCGAGACCCTGAAATTAACGGCATATGGCGGGATGATGTTGAAGATGTCTATGTCATCCCGGGGAAGGAAAATCGGACGAAGGAAATCGGACATCTCACCCGGTCCGGACGTCTCTATCAGAATCCGAGCAACCCAGCGGTCGTTTCAACAACGAATGACCAAGTCGTCCCGGAAGGGGACACTCAACCAAAGGCTCCCGCGAACTCAATCCTGAAACAGCTCCAAAAAGCAAAAGCCGAAATCTCAATTTGGCAGCTGATCGCGACGTCTTTTGAGCATCGACAGGCCTTGCTACAGGCCTTGAGAAAATTAACCGTGCCCTCCACCTCTTCCCCAAAAGAAATAGTGGCACATATGACAAGGGACGCTCCTGATCTGAGTAACCCGGTCGTTTTCTCCGACGAAGATATCCCTCCGTTCGGAGCCAATCATAACCTGGCCCTGTACATCACCGTACAATGCCTCCAGAAAAATATACCAATGGTCCTCGTGGATGACGGTTCCGCCGTGAATGTTATTCCTCTCAAAACTGCCCACAGGCTGGGTATCAAGGAATCCGATTTAATCCCAACGAATCAAGGAGTACGCGCCTACGACGGCACTCGTCGCAAGGTCGCTGGGCTAGTCACTTTG
Organism: Silene latifolia; assembly: GCF_048544455.1. Classification (NCBI taxonomy): domain Eukaryota; kingdom Viridiplantae; phylum Streptophyta; class Magnoliopsida; order Caryophyllales; family Caryophyllaceae; genus Silene; species Silene latifolia. Next base: position 84,492,584 of record NC_133528.1, read on the forward strand.
ACCGTCGCAACCGGACCTCTAGAAAGACAAACCAGTTTTCAAGTGGTCGACATCGACGCGTCCTTCAACATGCTCATGGGACGTCCCTGGATTCACGCCGTCAAGGCGGTCACATCAACGCTCCACCAAAAGATCAGGGTCCCCTTCAATGGGAAAACGATCACAATCCCCGCTTCCCCAATCAAAGCAGTTATGAGAAGGGGATAGCCTCCCAAGCCATTGAGGAGGACGACAATGAAATGTGGGGTTTCCAAACCGTAAACGCCATAACTGATGAATCGGCGCTCTCTGACTATGACCCGTTCACCAACATCACGGTCAACCATATCATGATGCGTCAGGGTTACTTCCCGGGTTTGCCGCTCAATCCTCTAAAGGACCCGTTGCCTCCCTTGAAACAGGCTAAGGTCCCCAACATTCCCTTTGGACTGGGGTACGAACCTACTAACAAGGATATCCGGGAGATGAACCTCCTAATCCAAAAACGCAAGAAGCACGGAGTTATCCTCCGTCCCTACCATCTGACTCTCAACGGATACTTCGTCCCCGAGGGAGAGTACGAGCTCTACCACGGTTTTCCGGAACCAATCTATGACTCTGTGGCAAAGGCTAGATACCCGGGAGTGGAAGTCTTCCGGGACTGCTACTTTATCCCCGACAACATCGAAGCTGCATCAACTGAGTCCAAACCGTCACCATGCCTTGACGGACAAGCTGTCACACTCCTATTTGGGGAAGATAACGTCAAACAACTCGACTATGAGGACATTATCAACATCGCCCTGAAAGACAACCAATTTGATCCAACCGCCTTGATCTCCGATACTGACCCGGAGAAAGCTACCCAGGGCTGGAGGAAAACCATCAAGTGGACCGATTGCCAAGGTCGCATTCTCAAGATAACAACTGGAGAAGGCCCTATGTTCAAAGAGGGAGGTGAAGAAGGATATGAGTCTGAGTCTAAGTCGGAGTCAGAGTCTATCATAGCTCCTAACACTCCTGATGTCCCAGTAAAGGTCCCCTTCCCACTGTTTTATCACAAAGTCGTGGCTGATTCAGAGGCTGAATCTACTAGGGTCACCCCTACTCCCATGAAAGGTGACAACCTGGAGCCTGTTCCAGGGGCCACTTCCTCTGTCGTGTCGCCTCTGACTGACCACGAGATGTCTGTCCTTTCCGAGCTTTTCGCTCGTGTCAACTTAATGAACGCTAAGTTTGCTTATGACTCGTCTCAATTTAACTGCAATGCAATTCTGAATGACTATGAGGAATTTGACTTGAGTGACTACCCACCTCACTTAGCCAAAGAACTTGACAAACGGGAAACCAGAACCCCCATCATTGAGGAAACCGAGCCTATTAACGTAGGAACCGACAATACACCTCAAGAACTTAGGATGGGGACAACCCTGGACCTCTCGGAAAGACAACAGTTCATTGACCTCCTCCACGAATACAAGGACGTATTCGCCTGGTCTTACGAGAGACATGCAGGATTGGGGAAATTGCGAGCACAGGATACCCATTAAACCCGGGGCTAAACTCGTGAAAACGAAGCTACGCCGGATGCGTCCTGAGTGGGCCCTAAAAATCAAGGAAGAAGTGGACAAACAGTTCAAGGCTGGGTTCATCAAAGTGTCTGAATACTCGGATTGGGTGGCCAACATTGTGCCCGTGCCAAAGAAAGACGGAAGAATTCGGGTTTGCGTCGACTTCAGGGATCTGAACAAGGCAAGTCCAAAAGACGACTTCCCTTTGCCACATGTTGACATTCTGGTGGACAACACTGCCGAATATGCTCTCCTATCCTTCATGGACGGGTATGCCGGGTACAACCAGATTAAAATGGCTGAGGAAGAATGCACAAAACAGCGTTCACTACACAGTGGGGTACATATTGCTACACGGTCATGCCTTTCGGCCTCATCAACGCCGGGGCAACCTATCAAAGAACCGCTACCACTCTCCTACATGATATGATGCACAAGGAGGTAGAGGTATATGTCGATGACATGATCGTCAAATCAAAAGAACGCGACGGCCACATCAGTGCCCTCCGGAAATTCTTCGCTCGTCTGCGGAAATATAACATGAGACTAAATCCTCAGAAGTGTGCAATCGGGGTCACCTCCGAAAAACTCTTGGGACATGTCATCAACAAAAGAGGCATTGAGATTGATCCAACCAAAATCAAAGCCCTTCAACAAATGCCTCGGCCTAGGAACGAGAAGGAGATTCGGGGATTTCTCGGTCAGGTCAAATACATCAGCCGGTTCATTGCCAAGCTCACTATGATTTGTGAACCAATATTCAAAAAGCTTCGCGCCTCCGATCAAACCGATTGGGACGACGACTGTCAGAAAGCCTTCGACAGGATAAAGGAAATCCTATCCAAACCTCATGTCCTCATGCCACCTCAACCGGGTATTCCTCTATCCCTATACCTGACTGTTACCAACACAGCCATGGGAGCAATGTTAGCACAAACAGTTGGCAACGAAGAGCGAGCCATCTACTACATCAGCAAAAAGTTCATTGAGTGCGAGATGAGGTATACCCAACTGGAAAAGACATGCCTTGCCCTAGTATGGTCAACAAAGAAGCTGCGGCATTACATGCTCAGCTACTCGGTCCATATCTACTCCAAGATGGATCCGGTTAAATACATCTTCGAAAAACCCGTACTAAACGGAAGGCTGTCTAGATGGACACTCATGCTGTCCGAGTTTGACCTCAAGTTTGTACCCCTCAAAGTTATCAAGGGAAGAGCAGTCGCTGATTTCCTAGCAGAAAATCCCGTCAACGAGGAACCAACGACCGACACATGGTCACTTCCTGACGAAGACATCCTTTGTGCCGACTCCGACGCATGGGACCTATACTTGGATGGTGCATCTAATCTGAGAGGCTTCGGGGTAGGAATCCTTCTAATATCACCAGAGGGAGAACATGTTCCGATCTCAGTCAAGCTAGACTTCACCGTCACCAACAATGCCGCTGAATATGAAGCATGCCTCATCGGCCTACAAGCAGCCATCACACTTGGCATCAAGAGACTGAGGGTCCACGACGATTCCTCACTCATCATCAATCAGGTGTCCGGATCATGGAAAATCCGATCTAACAGCTTAGCTCCCTACCGAGCAAAGATCAACCAAGAGGCCGAGTTCTTCGACCAAGTCGACTACTTCCACTTGCCGCGAGAGGAAAATCAATTTGCTGATGCCCTGGCAAAACTTGCCGCGCTCGTCAACATACCTGACGACATGACATCGATGCCCTTGTGTGTCGAGAGAAGGAGCGAGCCAGCTCACATTTGTGCCATTATCGACGACGAGGAAAGCCATGATGAACCTTGGTACCAAGCCATCCTCAATTACAAAACCAAAAACGAATTCCCTCCCAACTCTGATCAAAGAGGACAAAGAGCCATCCGTTTACTTGCATCACAATTCGTGATAAACCAAAATCAACTCTACAAAAGAACACCCCAAGGAATTCTCCTCCTTTGCATTGACCATCACAAAGCCAAAAAAGTCATGAGAGAGGTTCACGACGGAGAATGTGGCCCTCACATGAGTGCAATGATGCTTACACGGAAAATCACACGGCTAGGTTACTACTGGACCACCATGGAAGCCGATTGCGGTAACTACGTCAAACATTGCCACAATTGCCAAATCTTCGCCAATATACAACACATACCACCATCCCTTTTATACACCATGACATCACCCTGGCCGTTCTCAACCTAGGGCATCGACATCATCGGGAAAGTCAACCCAATAGGCACCAAGGGGCATTGCTTCGTCCTCGTCGCCATCGACTACTTCACCAAATGGGTGGAAGCACAGTCATATGCAGTCTTGACCGCCAAACAAGTGGCCAAGTTCATTCAAAACAACATCATCTGCCGATATGGGGTACCCCATGAAATCATCAGCGATCAAGGCTCTCACTTCCGGGCGGAAACTCAAGCCTTGCTGGACAAATACTGTTGGAATATGTGTCCTCCGACAATAATGCGATCACAACTGTTGATCATAATGATCACATGTTTAAGTCTCATTTTAAAGAATACAATTGGGAAGTAATTTTTACTGTCAACTGGTCCACACATATCGGTAATGATTGGTCGACTAGAGTTTGACATTTTTGTCGTGCGACGGTGGTGATCAGTTGATCCCCTAGGTCATACCTAAAGGATATTACTCTTAATTGATCATTTAATTGATCGTATAACGTTACGAGTTAATTAAATTACTTGAAAATTGACGGACGATTTTGGAAGTAAAATTTACGTATCTCATTATAATCTGATTAAATAAGATACGGTCTAAGTGATCGAATTGTTTTATTACTTGGATGAAATTATTGTTTAAGGAAACAATTGAAATTGAATGAATTATTATAAATACATGATGTTGTGATTTATAATTGGTAAATTATTTTGGTACAAGTAATTGTGAATTACTAAGTCAATTTTGTATATGACGTATTTTTATTAATGCGTTGATTTTTAATATGTTAAAAATACATAACAATTTTACATGACATGTGACATGTGGCAAATTGACAAATTGACAAAGATAAAATGGAATCCATTTTATCTCCTATTGGACCGAAATATTGGGTGTGATTAACAATATATATTATGTTAATTAAGTTAGTGGAAAACATGATTATTTTCTATAACTAGGCATGCAAACCTAGTGCCTCTTGTGAAGAGCATCAAGCTCATGCATTGGCCTTCTTCCCACCCTCCTACCCGGTTTCCCTTGTAAAGAGCCAAGGGTCTTTTGCTCAATAAGATTATTATTCACTACATGCAAAAGATTGTGTATTATTCATTCATTGATCAACACAAAAATATTTTTAGAGAGATAAAAATATTTTCTTCCTCCTTCTTCCTCCTCTTGACCGAAATCCAAGAGGACAAAATATTTTGGGTCATTTTATTTAAATTAATGTTATTCTAGTATTGATAATATTAATTTTATTAAGAGTATATCTTGGGTATTATTCCTTGGGAGGGATACTATACTTGTATCCTTTTGTTCATCCATTTAAGGAGAGCTCAAGAACAAGAGAGTAGGAGAACTCTCTTGTGCCCTTTGATCCGAAAATCACGATGTAAGATGATGATTTCTTCTTTAATTAATTATTGTTTGCATGCATAAGATCACCATTTAATTTTATGACTAAATTAACATAAAACATATATGAATATGTTGAGTATATAGATCTAGATTTCTAACAAGCGGTATCAAGAGCCTTGGTTGTTTGCATGCAAATCGGTTATAGTTTTTCCGAGTTATACGATTAACATATAAAACTTGTAAATTTGTGTTATTATGAAATATCACGAAATAAATTTATGCATGTTAAGTTTCTGGTCCTAAAATGTTTTTAGGATATTTTGGTTATTTTATGGATTTTTTATTGTTCATCTTATAATATAATGGCATTAAAAATATGATTTTATGATTAAAATGTCATTTTCGGACTAAAATTAGCTAAACTTCGAATTTTTCAGTGATTTTTGGATATGTTATCACATGTATTATTTTTAGATGACCTGTAAATTTTCATAATTTTTGGAGTTCTTATGCTCGAAAAATGGATTTTTCATGTTTAAAATCGGATTTAGATGAAAAATAGGTTAATATGAGATAAATTTCGAATCTGGTCATAGAAATTTAGTATGTTGTCACATGCAACTTTACAAGATGTGTGTAAAATAATAGGCTATATTGAAGTCTTTATGCATGATTTATGAATTTTTGATGAAAAATAGCATAAATAGTGACTTAATTAGTGAATAATTCCTAAAACATACTCCTTGACTAAGAAAAAACGTCATATGTTGCATTTTATTATCCATTTCAGATCTAAAATTGAAAAGTTGATAAATATATTTTTTCTCATGTTTTTATGATTATATTTGTTAAAACCGATAAACCGCAACATTGTTTTTCCCGATAAATTTCGAAATTTTTAACCTAAGTTTTTTGAACATTATGAGTGTCATGATATTTTTCCAGAATGTTCATGAGTTTAAATTTCAAATTTCAAATTTATTTGATTTTTTGTGATATATTTGAAGTTTATAGCATTTTATTGTAATTTTGAGTCCAATGATGAACAAATTTTAAGAAATATGAGTTAATTATAGTCAAATAATTAGTGAAGACTAAATTTTGAGTCCTAAGAGGTTAGGGTAATTAACTTTTGCATAAATATGAATTTATGTATTTTTTTGTGATAATAAAACGTTGAATCACGCAAATCCGTAAAAACCGTGTAATATATGATATTGGCTCCTTAAAGGCGATTTAGCATTAAATTGGGCATGTTCATACATATTATAATGCTGCATTTTATTTATGATTGTCATAATTTTATTTTATGTAATTTTTTGAATTATGTATTTTTTACTTAGTATGGCCTTAGTTTTTAATTGATATTACCCGAAATGTATGGGAATATCGATTCGGTTGTAATTTATTGTGATCTCGTATCACCGTTTTGTAATTTAATAGATTTACTTTATTTTAATTACAAGTGTATAATAGGAAATTATGTAATTTGTTATGTAATTTATTTATTCCGGAGTTCCTTGAAGACGGTGTCATTCAAGAAGGCGATACATAAAGACGGTGTTACCTCGAGATGCGTGCCACAACCGAAGTTCAAGGGACCAATGGAGTTGGTTTCCGAATATGTAATAGTTAATTATATTTTTCTATTTTAGGAAGGCCATACTAAGATTTATTTTATGCTTTGCATTTTATTTATATGTTGCATGCATCGCTAAATCGCCATAACTAAAACATGCATCTTCTATCGAATTTATCGACCGTGTCAATTAGAATTATCGTAGTTCACCGCTTTAGTTCACTTAAAATGTGATAGATAATAAATTGACATGACCTCTCGCTAAAATAATCAATTGAGACATAGCCTTACCAAATAGTAGAAACCATGAAAACCTATTTCGCGAGGGAGTGCACTCGGCCCTACCGGGGTACAAAACTTGTTACGTAGGGGAAGTGGGTGATAAATATCTATCCACCGAATTCATGTTGATAAGGGATGAATCGGCCCTACCGTGCCCAAGTTGATGTGGATTTGGATCATGGACACATTTATTCGAAATTTGGATTGAGCTCAACGGAAGTATTCATGACCGTAGTCGCATGTGTTCCGGGCTATAGATAAACATTAGAGTAATTTTATCGACCAAGAGTTCTAAAAGTAGAATCGATTAAGCGTTAATCCACCGAGTTATATTGATAAAGGATGAATCGGCCCTACCGTGCCTAAGTCGATATGAATATGGGTCTTGGAATCATTTATCTAAGTTGGGTAGAGGTCACTAGATAAATGCCATAAAACTTGTTTAAACTTATTTTTACAAGTATGATTTAGAAGACACATGTTAATATTTCCTTTTCCTCCATACTTGTAGTTCATTACAATGAATCCATCAAACGCTACCGCACCGATAACTATTGAGTCTTACCACAATGTTTTTGATGACGTTTGCTCCAACAATGATTTCGACACTACTAGAGAACTTCATTTTGGGATAGGTTCGGATGGAAACCTTAACTCCATCACTTCTACTAGACCACCTACTACTACTAGGTCTCGTGTGAGCCCGTCTCAGGAAGACTACCTCATACAATCTATAGGGTCTTTGTCTCTGGAAGATAAAGATGCCATAACTAGTGGGAGCTCAAGCAATCAAGTTCTTGCTTTAAAGGGCAAAAAGTTCAAGAAGAAGGGAAAGAAAGTCAAAAACTTCAAGCACGTTAATGATGAGTGCCATTATTGCTATGGCATGGGACATTGGCTTAGGAATTATCCCGTATATTTGCGAAATATAAGGGAAGGAATCATCGTTCCAAAAGGTAAAATTCCTAAGGAAATTTATGTTATTGATATAAATTATACTTCCACTACGACATGGGTACTAGATACCGGTTGTGGTTCTCACCTTTGTAATCATTTACAGGGTTTAAGAGACGTGAAGAGGCTTAGCAAGGGAGATATGGATCTACGCCTTGGAAATGGAGCTCGAGTAGCGGCCGAATCCAAAGGAATTTATGTTTTAGCTTTGCCTAATGGATTTGAGTTGTATTTACATAATTGTTTTTATGTGCCTACACTCTCTAAAAACATTATTTCAATCGCCATGCTAGACATGGACGGTTTTTGTTTTGTCATTAAGAACAATCGTTGTACTATTTCAAGTAATGATTTGGTTATAGGCCAAGCTTCTTCCATCAATGGCATTTACATTTTAGAGACCTCAAATCCGACTAATGATATCTATAACATTCAATCAAAGAAACTCAAATCAAGTGACCCAAGTGAAGCGTTCATTTGGCATTGTAGATTAGGTCACATAAACGAGAATCGCATCAAAAGATTAATTTCAAGTAATGTGATTACACCATTTGATTATCAGTCATATGGAACATGCGAATATTGCCTTCTTGGCAAAATGACTCGTAATCCTTTTAGTGGTAAAGGGACACGAGCTAGTGAACTATTGGGACTCGTACACACCGATGTATGTGGACCAATGAGTATCACCGCTCGAGGAAATTATGACTACTTCATAACCTTCACCGATGACTTGAGTAGACATGGGCATGTCTATTTAATGAAACATAAGAGTGAAGCTTTTGAGAAATTCAAGGAATTTCAAAATGAAGTAGAGAACCAATTGAACAAAAAGATAAAAGCACTACGATCTGACCGTGGTGGTGAATATCTTAGCCTTGAATTCGATTCACACTTGAAAGGTTGTGGTATTATATCACAACTTCCTCCACCGGGAACACCACAACTCAATGGTGTTTCCGAAAGGAGAAATCGAACCCTACTTGATATGGTTCGATCCATGATGAGTCAAACCGAGTTACCAAACTCGTTTTGGGGATTTGCGATTTAAACCGCAATTAGATCTTTGAATAATAGTCCCACAAAGTCCACCGAAAAGACTCCATGTGATATGTGGACGGGAAGGGTTCCCAATATATCCTATATGAAGATTTGGGGATGTGTTGCTTACGTCAAGGCTAAGACCGATAACAAGCTTGCCCCAAGATCCGAAAAATGCATCTTTGTAGGTTACCCCTCGACCTCTCGAGGATACTACTTCTACAAACCTCAAGATAACAAAGTGTTTGTGTCTTGCGAGGCTGTCTTCTTAGAAAGAGAATTTATTTCTAAGAGACAGAGTGGGAGAAATTTTGAACTTGATGAAGTTCAAGAGCCACAAACCGAAATAGAGACGCAAGAAGATGTTCCTTCGTCGTCTAACATGGTTGTCTCTCCTCCACTTAGAAGAACGAGTCGTATTATTCGCCATCCCGATCGATATGTGGGACTTATCGAAGAAGATGGAACACTCGATGTGTTGCTTATAGAAAGTGACCAGCCCGCCACCTATAAGACCGCAATCTCTAGTCCAAATTCCACCTTATGGCTTGAAGCCATGAAGTCCGAAATGGATTCTATGCATGAAAACCAAGTTTGGGACTTGGTAGATTTGCCTAAAGGGGCAAGACCCCTTCAATGCAAATGGATATTCAAAGTCAGGAATGGCGTAGAAGGACATGATGATGTCTACAAAGCTAGGCTAGTGGCAAAAGGATTTACCCAAGTCCAAGGACTCCATTATGATGAGACCTTCGCGCCCGTAGCCATGCTAAGATCCATACGGATTTTGTTAGCGATCGCCGCATTTCATGATTATGAAATATGGCAAATGGATGTCAAAACCGCTTTTCTAAATGGGCATTTAGAAGAGGAGGTGTACATGATACAACCCGAAGGTTTTGTTGATTCTAAAAATCCTAACAAAGTGTGCAAGCTTAAGAGATCCATTTATGGTCTCAAGCAAGCATCTAGAAGTTGGAATCATTGATTTAATCATGTGATAAAAGAGAATGGTTTCACTCGAAGTGTTGAGGTACCATGTTTATACATGAAATTTAGTGGGAGCAATGTTGTGTTCCTAATCTTGTATGTCGATGACATACTACTCATTGGAAATGATATTCCAATGTTGTCTTCTGTTAAAAAGTGGTTAGGTAACCACTTCCAAATGAAGGATTTAGGAGAAGCACAACGCATATTAGGTATCCGGATCCATAGAGATAGATCCAAGAGGATATTGGCACTAAGTCAAGAATCTTATGTGGATAAGATTCTTCGACGGTTCAGCATGGACAAATCTAAAAGGGGTTTGGTACCTATGGTAACTGGGACTATATTGAGCAAGACTCAATCTCCCTCCGAACCCCATGATGTTGAACACATGAAGACGATCCCTTATGCTTCCGCTGTTGGATCAATCATGTACGCCATGATATGCACACGTCCTGATGTCTCGTATGCTTTGAGCATGACGAGTAGATATCAAGGAAATCCAGGTGAGAGTCACTGGATTGCCGTCAGGAACATCCTTAAGTACTTGAGAAGAACTAAGGATTATATCTTAGTGTTTGGAGGAGACACCGAACTTCGTGTTAATGGTTACGCGGACTCAAGCTTCCAAACAGATAGAGATGACATGAAATCACAAGCTGGTTTCGTTTTCATGCTCAATGGTGGTGCCGTTAGCTGGAGAAGCTTCAAGGAAGCTGTAACCGCGGATTCAACAACGGAGGCTGAGTACATTGCAGCATCAGAAGCTGTGTGGATCAGGCAATTCACGGAAAGTCTAAAAGTAGTACCTACCGCTAATGATCCCATCACTCTCTATTGTGATAATAGTGGGACGATCTTCCAAGCTAAGGAGCCAAAGTCTAGTAATAGATCTAGACATGTACTTAGAAAATATCATGTAATTAGAGATTTCATTGAAAGAAAGGAAATTGCGATTTGTAAGGTTGGGACGGATGACAACATAGCCGATCCGCTCACCAAGCCTTTATCGCAGGCTAAGCATGATGGACATGTGGCGTCCATGGGACTTAAACGTGTACCAAGTTTATGTTAGATTTTGAAATGAAATAAAAGTGTTGTTTTTGTTCATGTTCATAATCGAATTTGTCTTTTATCTTTTCATTATACATTGTTACATCCAAACGGGTTGTGGAGACAATTGAACCCCGTTAAAGTGAACGCGGATTAACATTGTATTTGCCCATAGTCACTTGTATGAGGTGACGTCTCGAAGTGACTAGAGTGTGATGCGATTGATGGCAAGTTCAAGTGCCATAGAGTCATGTGAGATGACTAGTCGATCACATAGGCAGACTGTTAGGAACATTTTGTCGGGCCTAATGACCGCTTATAGAGTTCTGGCAAATTTATATAGCCTGGTCGTGGCGAGAGCTACTATAGTATTCAAATGAGTCGATTCTTTTGACTAAAGACTATTCGCCTAAGATGGCACGATTGAGATTAACTTTGATTTGTGTTACTACGACCTTCGTAAATGGGGTCAAATGGGCATATTTTGGGTTATGATGGTGTGGCTAGTCGAAGGGAATGAGTGCGATAGGAATTGTCCACCCCTAGTCGGGGTTATAACAATATCTCGGGGCCACTCGAGGAGTAATGAATCGAAATGCGTGGCCACGCTCGGAATGAATCCATGGTGGATAAATCCGGTCAATCAGTTATTCTCCAGATCGAGGAAACCACTCTCGATATGATCACTTGCAAGTACGACCTGAAAGACACCTTGCATTGAGTGGGAGATAGTAATAGGAGAAGAGAATTGGTGACGCACACTTGTCGAGGACAAGTTGGAGATTGTTGGAATATGTGTCCTCCGACAATAATGCGATCACAACTGTTGATCATAATGATCACATGTTTAAGTCTCATTTTAAAGAATACAATTGGGAAGTAATTTTTACTGTCAGCTGGTCCACACATATCGGTAATGATTGGCTGACTAGAGTTTGACATTACTGCCGTGCGACGGTGGTGATCAGTTGATCCCCTAGGTCATACCTAAAGGATATTACTCTTAATTGATCATTTAATTGATCGTATAACGTTACGAGTTAATTAAATTACTTGAAAATTGACGGACGATTTTGGAAGTAAAATTTACGTATCTCATTATAATCTGATTAAATAAGATACGGTCTAAGTGATCGAATTGTTTTCTTACTTGGATGAATTTATTGTTTAAGGAAACAATTGAAATTGAATGAATTATTATAAATACAAGATGTTGTGATTTATAATTGGTAAATTATTTTGGTACAAGTAATTGTGAATTACTAAGTCGATTTTGTATATGACGTATTTTTATTAATGCGTTGATTTTTAATATGTTAAAAATACATAACAATTTTACATGACATGTGACATGTGACAAATTGACAAATTGACAATGATAAAATAGAATCCATTTTATCTCCTAATGGACCGAAATATTGGGTGTGATTAACAATATATATTATGTTAATTAGTTAGTGGAAAACATGATTATTTTCTATAACTAGGCATGCAAACCTAGTACCTCTTGTGAAGAGCACCAAGCTCATGCATTGGCCTTCTTCCCACCCTCCTACCCGGTTTCCCTTGTAAAGAGCCAAGGGTCTTTTGCTCAATAAGATTATTATTCACTACATGCAAAAGATTGTGTATTATTCATTCATTGATCAACACAAAAATATTTTTAGAGAGATAAAAATATTTTCTTCCTCCTTCTTCCTCCTCTTGACCGAAATCCAAGAGGACAAAATATTTTGGGTCATTTTATTTAAATTAATGTTATTCTAGTATTGATAATATTAATTTTATTAAGAGTATATCTTGGGTATTATTCCTTGGGAGGGATACTATACTTGTATCCTTTTGTTCATCCATTTAAGGAGAGCTCAAGAACAAGAGAGTAGGAGAACTCTCTTGTGCCCTTTGATCCGAAAATCACAATGTAAGATGATGATTTCTTCTTTAATTAATTATTGTTTGCATGCATAAGATCACCATTTAATTTTATGACTAAATTAACATAAAACATATATGAATATGTTGAGTATATAGATCTAGATTTCTAACAAATACAAGATCAAACGACATCGATCATCCCCCTACCGTCCCCAAACTAACGGAGCGGTGGAGGGAGCGAACAAAACTCTTGTCACCATTATCAAGAAAATGCAAGACAACTACCGCGATTGGCCGAGCAAGCTCCCATTCGCACTCTGGGGATACCGAACCTCCATTCGAACACCGACAGGCGCCACACCCTTCTACCTAGCATACGGTGTGGAGGCGGTTCAACCGGTAGAATTAGAGGTCCCATCTCTACGCATCCTACTGGAGAGTTAAGTCCCTGAGGCGGAATGGACCCGTCGAAGGTACGAACAACTCACTCTTCTAGACGAACGACAACTCAATGCCTTGCACAACGTCCAGCTATACCAACGACGTATACAACGGGCATTCAACAAGAAGGTCAAACCCAGAAACATCCAGGAGGGCGACTTGGTCCTCAAGTCAGTTCGAGCACCGTTACCCGTCGATCCGAGGGGAAAATTCAAACCCAACTGGGCCGGGCCATACCTGGTCAAGAAAATACTTTCGGGGGGCGTAGTGAGACTGAGTGACCTAGATGGGGAGGACTTTACAAACCCAACCAACCTAGACCAACTCAAGAAATACTACCCTTGAACCACATCAACCAACAACCTAGCCTAGTTTTGCAACTAGCAACGACCTCAGCTCTTTTCAAGTCAAGTTCCTCAATATGTTCTGATTTGAAATTGCATGTTTTATCGAGTCTAAGTTGCGGCACCTTGCCCGTTTCGAATGTCCTTTGATCCGTTGACACGTCTGTCGCGTACCTGTCAAAAATAACCAACTGGCTCTAACTAATATAGCTAGGGAAGTCGGGTCGAATCCACAGAGAGGTAGGAATTTGTCAGCTAAATCTAAGTTCGTCAAGGTAACCAAGTTGGGGGTTTATAAAATGTGATTTTCTAAACTAAAGAGAATAAGGAGAAGAGAATAAAAGGGAGGAAATAAACAGATAGAGAAGAACAGCTAAGACAAACGGTTCACCATAATCATCCGATCAAGTAATCTAGGTCTCAGGTCAATGCAAATACGGTCTAAGGGGTAGCGAACGTCACCTTTCGGTCCCTAATTCACCCTAAAGTGTAAACAGCTTAACTTTCGCCCTCACTGCAATACTCTATTGTTCGCCACTAGTCTCGCCTTTTCCAACCTTTCGGTCCAGGTCAAGGATCACTAAGAATTAAAGGTCTAATTGCGTCGACTCAATTAGGCGGTTACAATTAACTGTAGCATTTAACCAACAAAGACAGTACCAGCATTAACCTAGTAAATCGATTACTCTCCCTTCATATTTTGGATCCCCTATAGTCTTAGCATAAGATAATTAGCTACTCATAATCATTGAATTATCAATGACAACAAACAGATAATTAAAACAAGTCATGATGATGAAACTAATAAGGATTCAATTAAGCAATTATGGTAACAATAAAGAGAAGAAGAATTAAAGCGGTAAATAAGATTAAGAATAAAACTAGAATGATAATACCAATCGTAAAATCCGAATCCGAGTAGCAAAGTATAGAGGAAGAATAAAATCCAAAGAACAGTCACAAGAACTACAGTAAAACTAACGTGCGAGACAGAGGAGAGAGTTCCCTAGTTCCTAATCTATGGACTAATTACAAAAGCCCATGAAATAATTAGGCGGAAATTAACTAAAGCGCAAGAAACCACTCGATCGAGTAGAAATAATCTACTCGATCGAGCACTTCATCACCAAACCACTCGATCGAGTGGTTACAAACCACACGATCGAGCACCTCTCGCAAAAACTCCTCGGTTGGCTCCTTAAACTGGTCGATCGACCAGTCTTGAGTATATAAAGCATTCGATCGAGTGGCTTACTACTCGATCGAGCTATATAGGCACGTTAGACCTCGAATTGCTTCCCAAACTCAGCTCACGCGTCTTCCAAGTGTTAGATTTCCAAGCTCCGGCTCCTTATTTTCATGAATGCATACAAATGGGACGGATTAGGTTCGATTTAGCTCCTCTTCGGTCAATTCCTGCAAATTACAATAAACGGACCAAAGTAGAATATTCGGGGGTATTTGTAGCCAGATGCCACATAAAAAGTACAGAAATGCGTGTAAAATGAGGTGAAAACCTTATATAAAAGACACGCATCATCCGTCAAAGGCAACGTCCATTTGCACAACAAAAACAAACCCCCGAACTACGAGCATGGTTTGATTTCACCTCTTCAGGTGAATACGTAGGCAGTCCCTCTTATGCTTGAGGGATACAACCACAAAACCCAATTCAAATTCACAAAACATTTCGAACTACGAGCATGGTTTGATTTCACCTCTTCAGGTGAATACGTAGGCAGTCCTTTCTTACACAAGAAGGATACAACCATTCCCACAATCAAGTACAACCATCCCCATAATCAAAAAACATCCCAAAAAAAAGAAAGGGAAAACCATTCCCCTTCCCACCAAAATACAAAAATGAGCCTTTCTCCCTTTCCACAAAATACCACTTTCCCAAGTGCAAATGTTTTGGATGATTCAAATCGAATTGCCTTTACCAAATGGATGGAAGAAACAAGCGTTCACAATTTTCGACACGAGCAATCCTCTTATTTAATTAATAATGGGAGGGATTACAATTTCAACAACAAATAAAGCTCGACGAGTCTACAACTTACCGAAGCTAAGGTGTCAACTAACACACCTCACATAATAAAACTAGCACAAAACACACAATAACTAGCTAGTACAACATAATAAAAACTTACAACAATAATACAACATAATAATAAAGTGGGTAATGGAGGTCTTCACTCTTCCATTCTACCCTTGCCTTTTCCCTCGGGGTACATCTTCCCCTTGTTCTTCTTGTTGGCCCGCCTAGCGTGGACTTTCTCCTCGGAACGGATCCTCAACGGATCTAAGACGGCGACGGCCTCCGGTCTAGCACAAGACCCCATATTCGACCCAAGACGAGCCAAGGCACGGCCCACCATATTCTTGGGGCCGGAACTCCTCCTCTTCGGTGGTCTTATCACATCGGGGATAGCCCCATCAACATACTCCTCAAAGAAGGCACGGTTGGCCTTGCCAACCTCTCGATACTTCAAGTCGACAACCTTGTCCTTACGAGATTTGGACCTTTCCTTGTTTTCGCGTTTTACGAAATCCGACACGGTTTCTGACGTAGCTTTAAACATACGGATGTTTCTTTCTTTTTTTAAAGGGGGGAAGGGCTAGTCGCCCCGATCCGCGATGGATCGTTTCCATGTTAGTCGAATTCCGAAATTTTTTTCGCTTTTTCGCAATTTTCCGGCAAAAATCAAAATCGAAAATTGATAACACGACATCAATTTTCCTCAAAAATTCAAGCACTCACAAATTCGAGTCTTGACCTCAAAAGCCAAATGTACTCGCAAAAATCCTTTTCTAAAATTCTTTCATGACGGTTCGAGTTTGAATTTTCAAAATTTCAATTTTAACCTCAAGTCATCTTGGTTAATTTTGATTTTCGATCAAATGCTTTACGTGTTTTCAATCAAATGCTTTTACGTGTTTGCGTTTATGCGTATGTGCTATCTGTTGCTTGTTTTCTACGCTAACGATGCAGAAACTGGTGCAAAGCAAAAGGAGAATCAACAGCCGACAGCGCTCCTCCGAAACACAACACAAAAAAGCCAAAATCACGAAATAAACAACAATCTCAAAACACATATATACAAACCGCCTTACGCAAAATACATCGACAAACGTCTATCATACAGACACTGGCCTAAAACAACCGTCTATCATACAGACACTGGCCTAAAACAAACGTCTATCATACAAACACTGGCCTAAAACAAACGTCTATCATACAGACACTGGCCTAAAACAACCGTCTATCATACAGACACTGGCCTAAAACAAACGTCTATCATACGGACATCGGCCTAAGACAACGAATCGGGGCTACCGCCACCTACCGAACTAAGCATCTCTATCCTCTCAAACGAGAAAAAAGAAAGAGAGCAAAGACAAGAGACAAAGGAGCAACAACGGAAGCAGAGGTGGTTACCATTATGGTAATACCCCGTTCCGGCTCCACGACAAAAAAGAAGACAGTGCCTTGCAGACTTTGGATGACGAGGAGGCCAAGAACCATGATGCAATGCACCACCCCGGTGCTGAACCCCACTCATCAGCCACCCTGTCTATGAGCCACAACGAAAAGGACAAACCGGCCATATCAGCCACCTCTCCTCCTCTACGAAAGTATCCTCCACCACCGCCTCGAATACGGCAGCCTCCTCGGCCGCTACAGCCCCTCCAGGATCGACTTCCTCCTCCAAGGCCTCAACGACAGACCCCAAAGGTCCCAAACTATACCCTGCAATATAAAACAAAAAAACGTCAGCCGAAATTTCGGCATTACGACAGCATGAAATGGGTAAATCCCAACAAAAAACAACCTGCAATACAAAAACAAGGGGCAATCCCGCCCCAAACCTTTCACAAAAAAAACAAAAATGACTCGCCCCTCTTTTCAAGCAAAAGACGAGTCAAAACCACAAAAGCGGCATTTCAAGACCCATGCAAGGTCTGCCTCCAAACCAAAATACATTCCCGACGCAATGGGGTATTTTTCTACGGCTCAAAAAGGCAATTCCTACGCTAATTTGAGCCCAAACCGGTCAAAATTTCGAAAACGACCGCAAAAAGGCAAACGTGATTTTATCACGCCTCAAAACGACCTAAAATACCAATGAGGTCCATTTCAAGGCAAACTGAGTCAATTCAAGCCCAAACAGGCGCTTATTTTGTCAGACATAAGACCGTCGCAAAAGGCAAAAATCCAATTTTGCCCACAACATCCAACGAAGGTCCTTAAATGGCAAATACGAGTTTTCCCAACTACAATGCAACCTAGTGGGACCCACTACCCAAGCAAATAAACTTGGCATTGTGAAATGAGACGGTTTCTCGCCTCACTCACGTTTTTCGAGCATAGGGAGCGGGAACGGGGACCAAAATGCAAACTAAAAGCACCCCTATACTCCTAAATAGGTTTCTAACCTAATGCAAACATCAATTTCGCTCGAAATTGGCTCAATCAAAAACGTCCATTTCGATTTTTAGGGCAAAATTTCGCCCTAATTTAATCAAGCTGAAGATCAACAAATTTGAAAGGATTCAAGAGGAAATACATCCCTTGAGATGACATTGTCGATAATGGCACGAATAGGGGCAAGCTAGAAGGTCCTTCAACGGCGATTTTGCGGGATTTTGAGGTTGAAGATGAATAATGAATCATCCGCAGCTCAACTTCGCGTCTTTTTAACAGAAAAAAGGGAAGCCGGCTTCCATCGCCAGATGGCTCGCGCCTAAACCAGGCCTCCCCTTTGCTTTTTCAGCGAAATTTGGGCTTTGGCCCAATTTCCACACAACAAATTCGGATTTTCGTTGACAATATTGAAGGTCGTCATTTCTCTCAAAAACAACAAATAGTGAAAATTCAAATTCACTATTTTCAAAGGCTTTCAACGACGGCACATAAACCGTCACTCCAGTCAAATAGTGAAAATTTAAAATTCGCTATTTTCAGGCAAACGGCGATCAAAACCACCAATTTCAAAAATAATGGTGAAATCAAATTCACTATTTTCCTTCAATTTCAAGAATAAATAGCGAAAATTCAAAAAACCGCTATTTCTCCGAATTTTAAGCAATGGCGATTAAAACCGCCATTTTCAAAATAATAGCTGGAAATTGAATTCCACTATTTTCACCACACATGTCAACGACGGCACATAAACCGTCACTTCAATTAATAGTGAAGATTTAAAATTCACTATTTCCATCAAACGTCAACGGCGGCACATAAACCGTCACTTCAAATAAAATAGCAGATTTAAAATTTGCTATTTTCCTTCAAAATTCAAACAAACGACGATCAAAACCGCCACTGCAAATTCAAGCCAATGAATGGTGAAGAGTCCAAATTCACTATTCCTTCAAATACCAGCAGGGGGCTTCCTCGCGGAACCCGCTCATTCCAAAAACAGTGATAGTGAAAAACCATACTCACTATTTCCACAGCGGCATCATGAGTTCGCTACTTTCAAGACAAGCCCATTCGACACGGCTATTCCCATGGTCCATTAACCGACCGTTACATATGGCTGGCGAGCTTTTGTCCGCAACCATTCAAGGATAGATCCCGAAGATGCCTCGGGTACATTTCCTTACAACAGCTGGCGAGCCTTTATCCGCAACCTTCCAAGGACAGATCCCGAAGATGCCTCGGGTACATTTCCTTGTCACAGCTGGCGAGCCTTTGTCCGCACTTTTTCAAAGACATATCTGAAGATGCCTCAGGTATGACTCCTTCTCATGGCTGGCGAGCCTTACAACGCATCGCAGCTGGCGAGCCCTCCTCACATACGCACCACGGCTGGCGAGCCTTTATCCGCAAACGCGCAAGGACATATCCGAAGATGCCTCAGGTATGACTCCTTCTTATGGCTGGCGAGCCTTTGTACGTAGTCTAACGGACTTTAAACGACCCGCACGGACAGTCGACAGACTCTAAACTGTTCCCGATGACAGGTCCTTGACTCGTACCCTCGAGTCGCCTTGGCGTCGCCCTTCCCGACGACAGGTCCTTGGCCTGAATCCTTTCTAGTCGCCTCGACGTCGCTTGGGTCTTCAGGTTGTAATCTTCGATTGACCTGGGGACTCTACTTTGACTTTCGCCCTGTCCAAGCCTCAGTCAAAGTGGGGGCTCTGTAGATACCCGGTATCTGCTGAGACTCCAACAAACACCCGATGATTATCAGACTACAATATGTTTTGGGATCGCAGCGTTTGATCGACAGTTTGTGTACAACTTTACGTCGGAAAACTTAAAACGATTTCGAAAACAAAACATTTCAAAAATACCTGGAGTGTTTAATGCACGGCGACGGGGTCGCAATGACACTAACTAGAGTCAAAACCGACACCGGACCAAAAACCGACTCGAAAATTCAAATCCCGACTCCAACAACGAGTCAAACCGAGTCAAACACAAAAACCAAAACATTTCAAACCTTCTACCTTAAGTTTTCCCGGATTCATGAATGGTCAAGTACCAAACATGTGACTACAAAACCTAGGATAGAACAAATCATGATTGCGTTTGTTGTGAAAGCGACAACACAGCTCGAAGACCCGCGACGTGGCTCGCGCCTCTTTGAGCAGCCCAGGTGGCCACGTCGCTCAAAACTCACACAACCACTCATTCTCCTATAAATACCCCTCAAATGCCACCCATTTGAGATTTACGCGAGTGTCCGCCCCCTCTTTTCTCCCTTAAAATTCTCGACTCGACTTCTTAAGTCACAACCCGACGCGTATTTACGACCTACCGATCGTAAACACGAGCCTTACATATTGTTTGGTACCGTCATCGTGCATTAAACCACTTGACCGACCACTTCGACTACTACACCATCACTAAACTTTTAAAACACTCTTTCACTTACCAAAACGGTTTTAAACCGAGTTTTTTCCGATCAAACGAGTTGTTACACTTACGTCGGTCACTCGCCATAACCAAACATGTAAGTATGAGGGTGTAAAAATCCTCTTTTATTATGTTTTCATTTGTTTCATGACTCTAACATGCTAAAACATGCATAACATGAACCAAAACATGGAATAAACGAGCCAAAACCGATTTTTGGTCTGAGGCAAAAGCCCCTTAGGTCGCCAACTGGCTCGCGCCTAAATGGGGTACTCAGACCAGAGATCAACTGTGTTTGTTCTCGTCATTTCCCTTAATCCATTTTTCATATTTGTAATCGGTTTTCACCATTTCAAGTATTTTCGAACCATTTTTATTTCATTTCACATGTTTTAACCATAAAGCATTTTTCACCCTTGGTTCTTCATACCATGACGGTTAAATCCGTGTTTCGGTGATAATATTTGGTTAATGACATTTAAAAGGTATTTTAAAGCCTTTTATTTCATTTCCTTACATTTTCAAACAAACATATTAGTCACCAACACAAAGTCATCCTTGGTTCTACATACCATGCCGGATTTTAACCCGGGTACGATGATGAGTATCAACTAATAACATTCAAATGGACTTAAAACAATTAGTCCATAATCATTTTCAAAACTATTCATGTCAAGTTTGTCAAACCGAACCCGACACCGAATATTATCAAAACAATGATGATTATTCGAGTCTAGTTCTTCAAATCAACAAATGCGGTCTAAAACGACCCCTTCAAATCAAACCAGGTTCAAATACCCATTTTCAATACGTTCTATAACGTTTTCTAAAAGGTCAGAACACGGCACATAAACCGTGGACTAACCCGCACCTAAACAGGCTCTCCATTTCTCATTTTCAAAACCAGGGGGAGGCCCCTTGTATCGCCAGCTGGCTCGCGCCTCATATAGCTGTCTGGTACAGGGCCTGTTCCCTTCCAGCATTAGTCTAGGACGATCCCGACTCCGGTTAACCTGGATACAGGACGGATCAGATGGCTATTCGATTATCCAAAACCACATTTGCAAAATGCCATACTAAGACAAATGGATCATGTTATGCACCCTAAACCTAATACGGTAAATGGATGTTTAATTTCCGTCTTGCATGCAAATCAACCATTAATCCAACTCGACATCTTATACTTGATACTTGGATTAAATCAACCGACTTAGAAAGCTCCCACATGTTAGGTTTAAATCATTGGATGCGCATTCATGCATTTAAACCGTTTTATAACTTTTGCATTCAACCAACCAAGATCGATCAGTAGAGGCCGCTAAACGCGGGCGGGATTGGGTGTCTGATTAAAGAGCTTCCCAATACGTACCTTCACCTCTTACTCAGAAACTTTGGATAGTGGACGACCTTATCCAGGGCGTACGAGAGTCATTCTAGAGATAGGATGCTAAAGAGGGACGATTTCCTTATCTTTAGTACCTATGTCAAACGCTGCTTTGTGCTTCGATTTGACCGAGGTATAAAGTGGAATTCGAACGGGTTACAGGCATCCTACAAATGCTTGGTGGCGACTCCGAACATCTCTAATCGTTTCAAGACCCTTACCGAGATGAAACCGACCGATCTAAAACGATCCGGTCGAAGGCATTTTTACGCCGCCGAGCGTGGCTTTCAAAAGACCGATGTATGTCCACAGATCGGCTGGGCTATGCAGGTGGGCCATGTCCACAAATATGTGTAGTGGTACACGTATATTTACGGAGTGATTTGGACGAATTAATTATGGAAGTATTTAAACATGAAACGATGTTTAAAATAAAATTACACGTATTTGTGCGACAAATATGAGAACCAACATGGACCCGTAAATGGGCAAGTGGACCGTGTAAAATAGAGTAGTGGATGATTACACACATAATCATTTCACCTTATCTTATATACTACCATAAGTTATATTATATAGATTTTGCATGTGATGTAAGATTAAATAATATAAGACAATGTGTCCACTACTACACTCAAGAGCCACCCGCCACTTTTCCCTTCCTTTACTCCATCATTTTGTTCATTTTTGTACACTACACTTGAACACTTTGCATGTGAAATCTTTCTCTTCTCTCTAAAATTAATATACATCATTTTACTAAGAAGTTAGTATCAAAATTTTATTACTAAGATGTTAGTAATATTTACATATTATCAAGGGTAGTCTTACTTATATCTAGTTAATATTAGTAAGGTTGTTGGGTAAGTTCTTGGGTGGATTAAGGGAGGAGACCTTCTACTTTGGAGGTTGGTTTTTGGAGGATCTTCCATATTCATATAGCTCAAGAACAAACTAGTAAGGTGAACTAGTTTGTGCCCATTTTACCATAAAATTAATGTAAGGAAATTGTTTTTCCTTAATCTTTTTGTTAATATGCTTTTATATTGCATGCATGTTACATAGATCACATAAACTCAAATTATGAGATAATTTGTCATTTAATTAGAGTGTCTAATTAGGATCTATGATCATTCAGGATTATCCGTCGGGCCGCTCGGATTCTTCCTCGACCACACGGATTCAGGTCCATCCGTGGGTGCTTCGTAACCCGTGTCATTTCATTCTTCAATTCTTGTGTTCTTCATTGTAGGGGCGCTAAAAAGGCATGAATAGCCTAGGCAATTGCTACCCCCACACTAAGGCAAAGCACTACACATCAATAAACTCATAAGTCCCTCCCGCACTTCTCTCAAAATGATGAAAATCTTGATCTAGGCATAAAAATGTAAATCCAAAAATGACAAAAATGCAATACAATAATTGAAATGCAAGTTAGGGAGTTAGAATATTTACAAATGGTGGTTTAGGGAGGACTCCACCAAACTCTCATCCAATGTGAGATATCAAGGGGGCATGTTCAAGGTGTTGTTGATGTTACTCAACACCTTGAAGAAGTAGTCGAAAGCTTGCTCATTATCATGATAAAGATCCTCAATAGACCTTTGCACTTGTTTTTCTCCATGATGGTCTTGGGTCATAGCATTAACAATATAGGGATTGAATATCCCTTCAAACTCATCATCCCAAAGACCGCATACTTCGTCTACTTGATTACTAAAAATGTCTTGAGTTGATGAAGACAACTCTCCTTCTTTCTTGTCTTGGCCAATGAAGCCTTTTTCTTCACTTGTCATGGGTGAGCTTTTCAAGCTCTCAATATTGCAATTTCTTTGCTCTTTTGATGGAGCATCATCCACTTTCTTTTTCCATTGAAATTCCAACTTCTTCCTATCATCTTTCTGGCTATAGTGATCAACCATAAAACATGGCTCATGCAATCGGGGAGCTCTCATAGTTTTGTCAAGATTGAATGTGATTGTTTCATCTCTTACTTCAAGGGTAAGTTCTCCATGGTTTACATCGATCACCGCTCCCACGGTGTGCAAGAAAGGTCTTCCTAAAATAATAGGAATGTTGGAGTCTTCTTCCATGTCAACAATAACGAAATCCACCGGGATGAAGAATTTTCCAATTCTCACGGGAACATCTTCCCATACCCCTAAAGGTGTCTTTGTTGATTTATCCGCCATTTAAAGCGTGATGTTGGTGCATTTGAGTTCTCTCATGCCTAGCCTCTTGCTTACCGAATATGGCATAACACTCACACTTGCCCCAAGGTCACATAGAGCTTTATTGATCGTGGTGTCACCAATAGTGCATGGAATGGAGAAACTTGCCAGATCCTTGAGCTTTGGAGGTGAAGTTCCTTGAAGAATAGCACTACTTACTTTAGTAAAAGCAATAGTCTCAAGCTTCCGGATTGATTTCTTCTTTGTAAGGATATCTTTCATATACTTTGCATAGGCCGGGACGTGATTGATCAATTCCGTAAATGGAATTGAGACTTCTAAATTCTTCACAATCTCCATGAATTTTCCAAGTTGGTCATCAAACTTAGGCTTAGCTTGACGACTCTGGAATGGAAGTCTAATCACAATAGGCTCCTTTTCTTTGGCCTTCTCTTCATCCTTCTTTGAAACTTCTTGAATGGTGGGTTCTTCTTCTTTAGAGTTTTCAACAACTCTTTCCTTGTCACTAGCATTCACAACATCCTCATCAATGGGCTCCTTCGGCCCTTCATACCTTGTACCACTCCTCAAATGGATGGCACTCACCGATTCTTGTCTTGGGGGATTACCTTGAGGTGGTAATTGCCCCTTTTGTCTTTGTGAACTTGAAGATGCTAATTGAGACATTTGGGTCTCCAACATCTTTGTGTGAGCTAGTATGTTGTTAATGGTGATGTCTTTTGCTTGGCTATCCTTTTGCATTTGAGTGAAAAACTCTTGTTGGTTCTTTTGCATTTGGAGGACCGCTTTTTGAACATCAAAACCTTGGTCATTTGATTGAGTGTATGGAGTTTGATTTTGGAAACCTTGGTTTTGGTTGTAAAAGGGTCTTTGATTTTGGTTTCTCATTGGAGGTGGGGTGTATGTTGGTTGAGGGTTTTGAACATTTTGGCTTTTATATGAGAGATTTGGATGGAATTTGGTGTTTTCATTGTAATAGTTGGAATAAGGGGTACCACTCTTGTATGCTTGAAAAGCATTCACTTGCTCACTTGTTCCCCTACATTCACTTTGGTCATGTCCCAAAGTTCCACAATTCTCACATATTCCACTTGGAATTGATGAAGATGCCACCATGGCATTAACATGTTGCTTTGGTGATTTTGAGGCTTCTTCAAGTTTAGCCATAGCCTTCTCAAACTTTAAATTAATGGTATCAATATGAGCACTAAGTTGAGCACCCAATTGAGTAATAGAGTCCACTTCATGCTTTCCTCCTCTAGTAGCCTTCCGAGGTCTACTATATTGTGAGTTATGGACGCCATTTCCTCAATCTTGTTCCATGTTTTACTATCGTCAACTTCGGTGAACATACCATTTGATCCCATGTTGAGAATGTTTCGGGAGTCTTCATAAAGACCATTCCAAAATTGTTGTACCAAGAACCACTCGCTAAGTCCATGATGAGGACATGAGCGACAAGTTCCTTTGAATCGCTCCCAAGCTTCATACAAAGATTCTTCGTCCCTTTGTTTAAACCCCGTGATTTGGGCTCTTAGCATGTTAGTCTTTTCCGGAGGGTAGAACTTTTTGTAGAAAGCAAGAGCCAATTTCTTCCAAGAGTTAATACCAAGAGTAGCCTTATCAAGGCTCTTTAACCATTGTTTCGCGGTACCAATCAAAGAAAAAGGAAATAAGACCCATCAAATTTGGTCTTGAGTCACTCCGGTTTGTGAAATTGCATCACAATTGTCACAAAAAGTCTCCATATGAGAATGAGGGTCTTCACTAGGCATGCCCCCAAATTGACTTCTTTCGACTAATTGGATAAATGCGAATTTTGCAATGAAATTACCGGTCAAGTGTTGTGGTGTGGGAGTACCATTGGGTAGGTTCTCTTTGGTTGGTACGGAATGTGATGAAAATTTAGGCATTGTGGGTTGATTTTGTGGTGGGTTTTGTGTTGGGTTCTCCTCTCCTTCTCTTGCAAAAGGGTTGATGAACTCAATATTGTTTGGTTGAATATCCACAATATCACCAATACCTCTCAAAGTATTTCTAGCAAGTGTTCTATTGGTTGTCAAAGTTCTTTCAATTTCGTGATCAATGGGTAACAAGTTACCTTGTGATCTTCTAGACATGCAAAATATCAAACAACTTGAAAACAATTAGAACAAACCTTGAGGAGTTTTACTTCCGCAAGGAAAAGAAAGACACAACTAAGAACAATCAAAGAAAATCAAATCAAGTTAACACCGTCCCCGGCAACGGCACCATTTTTGGTCGGACTATCGTTTTCGGTTACTTGTCGTTAGGAGCACCTAGATCAAAACAATATTTATAGCTTCACAAATACTCTACTATTAGTAAAGGGGTAAGTAAAGGTCGGATCCCAAGGGACGGGTATTGATGTAGGATTTTCGATTGCAAGTAGTGGTGTCTAAGGGTGTCACAATTTAGGTTGAGATAAGAAGATCACTAAACTAAATAACAATGTAAATAAACAAGCAAGATGATTAAAATGAGATGTAAACAATTGATTAAAAGTACTAGGGTGTCATGGGTTCATAGGGGATTCATGGGAATTGATCATACAAACATATTCTCAAATTACAAGCAAGCAATTATTATTGTGATAGGATCGAGTTGGTTTATATCTTACAATCCTAGGAAGGTTTGGGTCCCGGAGCCGAATCGATTAGATTGTACAACACCTACAAGTCAACTTAATCCTCCCTACTCAACTATATGCATGGTCTAATGAGACTTGAGTTGGTTTATGTCTTACAAGTCTCATTGAAAAGGTAAGTGATGGGTAAAAAAATGCAAGGATTCATAGGCTCGCATTTCATCAAACATAACATGTGCATAAGTTGAGATCACAACAAGCAAGCAAATAAATTATGTGAACATATTAGATTAAGCATGAATCATCCCCCATGTTGGTTTCCCCTAATTCCCCATTAACCCTAGCTAAGGAAACTACTCACTCATTATCAAGGTTAACATGCTAACAAGGTTGTCAAACATATTAACAAAGCAAAACATGATGAATGAATGGAAAATGATTAACAATAATTAAAACAAGGGTTAAGAGAATTATACCTAATGATGATTCCGAAATAATAAGCAAAGAATAATAGAAGTACTTGATGATTGATGGAAGGTTGTCAATCTCCCAATAATACCCAAATAATCTTCAATTACCCAAAATAAATGATGAACAATAGAGAAATTAAGGAAATGAGATTTGTATTAATGCTTAATTAAAAGTTGATTACAAGATTAAAATGAGATTAGGAAGAACATAAATAATATTAAGGATTGATGATAATCTAATTAGTACAATGGGGTATTTATAGTGAGGATTAGGTACATAAATTAGGGTTACTAAGGGCTTAAATGACGATTAAGACCCTTATGAAAAGTTGAGGAAATGCTTCTCTCGAAGGAAGATACTAGTCTCCTTTTTGTTAGTCTTTCAGAAATATGCGCATCCCGAGTGGAACAAGGAAGAGACGTGCTGTACTGGGCTGGAATCCGAGCGGCCAAGGGGTCGGGACG
The DNA here is from genome assembly GCF_048544455.1 of Silene latifolia. Taxonomy (NCBI): domain Eukaryota; kingdom Viridiplantae; phylum Streptophyta; class Magnoliopsida; order Caryophyllales; family Caryophyllaceae; genus Silene; species Silene latifolia. The sequence continues at coordinate 84,520,232 of NC_133528.1, forward strand.
AGCGGATTGTGGTGGTGCAGGACGAGCGGGCAGGGTGGTGGGACGCTCGGATTGTGGAGTACTTGGACGGGCGGATTGTGTGTGGGACGCTCGGATTGTGGAGGATCCTCAAGGATCTTGTCGGAGATGCAAGGATATTCTTCATCATTGCCCATCTACTACATTATTTACATAGGACTTCTAGTATTGTCTTCACTTTGATGCTTGGTCATTAGATTCGATCAATTTAGCTCCATTTTGCCATGAAAATGCAAGGTTTGCACTCCTCTCCTACCAAGGAAACAAAACCTCAAAGAATATGCAAAACAAAGGACTAAAGATAGTAAATGACCCAATTATGCACTAAAAAGCATAGGAACGAGGCTAATTCGGGGACTAAATATGCTCAAATATTGGTCACATCATTCCTCCTGCGGAAGAAAGAATTCCGCATTTCTTTTATGGAATTGCGCTGGATCTCTACTTCCTTATTTCTTAAAATAAGATTTTCGGGATATATTTTACCAAAATATATAAAATTAATTTATGGAATAAAAATACGGAATATTCTAGGACATTCCGACTCTGCATTTTAAACGGTCTATTAGAAAATGAAGCGGTTTTTGACCCGGACTCCAAATGAACTCTAATTACTGTCAAAACGACCGTATCGGCGCGTAGATGACGACCAAGGGGTAGACACAAGTATTTGAGCTATTAGTTGATTATAAACTTACGAACTGTCATAAATCATTCCGCGTACCAAACATGCGGATCAATCATCACTGGGTGATTGGCGGGAGGTGCATAAATGAGGTATCTACAGAGCACTCACTTTGACTGAGGCTTGGACAAGGCAAAAGTAAAAGTATAGCCATCAGGTCAATCGAAGATTACAACCTGGCGACTATGGCGACGCGAGGCGGCTCAAGGGGTCTGAGCCAATGACCTGTCGTCGGGAACATTTTAGAGTCTGTCGACTATCAGGGAGGGTCGTTTAAAGCCCATTAGACTATGTAAGGAAGCTCGCCAGCCATAAGAAGAAACCATACCTGAGACTCCCGGGCGAAACGCGACTGAAAGCGCTTCGACAAAACTTTTTGTTCTGAAGATAACTTGATGTCTGAAGGCAGGAGGGTCGCAGGAATTCTGAAGGTTACTGAAGGACTGTCTAAAACAAATAAATGTTGAGAACAGCAGGACGTCGGTAGAAACTGCTGGGGGGAATTTGCTTGCGTTGGCTTCCGTCTCTCGAGGAGTGCAATCGGCTGTCATGAACTCTCGCTGAGCATATTAGTAAGATGAAGGTGTGTCCCAACACCTTGGCAAATCCGCTCGTTGCTGCAAGTGAAGTCATGATGAAAGATCCTTCCTGGAAAATAAAATACTGCGACGGTTCACAGTCCGCTTTAGAAGAATACACGGACTGATAAAATACTGCGACGGTTCACAGTCTGCTTTAGAAGAATGCGGACTGATAAAATAATGTGACGGTCTCGCAGTCTGCTTTGGAAAAAACACGGGTCTGGACAAAATAAATGCCCAATAGACCAAATATATGATATAAGGTGTTGGAGAAGAGGCGCACAAAAAATTGGGCCCACAAATAACTAACTCATAACGAACTTTTGAAAGTTGAGCTGGAGGGAAGCTGGGGAAGAGGCGCAGCAAGAGCTGCGACTCTTGGAAGAGGCGCGGTAGGTGCTGCATCCTTTCCCGGGCTTGTCCCTGAGTAAAAACTCTATAAAACCGTGTTTATTTCATAATAAACAAAACACAATTTCTTCAATACTCTCTCAAATCATAACCAAATTCCGCCAAAATTTAATCAATCTACTCCATTAATTATGAATAATAGAGGTATATGTCTTACACTTTCTTTTAATCTTGTTTTTGCTTGATTTTGATCGAAAAAATTGGGGTTTTTTACACCCAAATATGTCGAAAATTTGGGGCTTTTCCCCCTAATGGATTTGTCTTGTAAAATTGATACTAAAAATGGATAATTGGCAATGTTAGGAACATAACCATGTATTCTTTTTGAATTTTCGTCAAGTATTGAGCATTTGAGCGAAATTGAGACGGTTTCTCAACTGTTTCGAAAATTGCTTCGAAAATGGCCTTAGGATTGTCCATTTTTGATGAAATTTGGTTTTTGGAACCCTTGTGTAATGGGTAAACTTCCTACGATGTCGGAGTTTTGATTTGTGATAGTTTTTTCAGGACACTTTTCTAGGGCATAATCATTATTATAGCGAAATGCTGCCAAAATTTCGACTCAAACCCATGACTAGGCTTGGACTTAGAGTTGACTTGACCCAGTTTACCACATGAGTGGTCGGTTTTCAAAAGAAATGGCCAAAGATGGCGAGAAACGGCCATTTTCGGGGCTTAAGAAAGGCTTGAAACAACCTCACCGAGGCTTGTCGTCATTTGACGCGGCCTAATTTACTCCAATTTTGCAGGTGACGTTCCTTCTATGTCGGGGAGGGCTTCCATAGATGTGGTCGTCGACTTCGACCCTTCTCTCGCTCTCGAGGAGGTGGTCGAGGAGGTTGTTGAAGAGGAGGCTGAGGAGGTCCCGAGGCGGGCCAACGTGGGACGTGGTGGTCGCCAGCTAGTGGGGGTACCCGAGTGGGCTGAGAAATGGGATGACAGACATCTCATTTGGGCAGCAGAGAGCCACCTGTCTTACAGGACGGCGAGGAGTTTGGTAAATTTCGAACTTGTCATTTCCTTTATTACGTTTCCTATTCACTTGCCGTTTCATTTCATCCTAATCTTGTGCTAAAGATAGCGTTTGACCTGGATTGATACAGAATGCCGGGAACTTGAGGTCCTTCTCCGGCTACACGATGATGATGGAGGCCTACGAGAGACTGACGGAGGAGGAGAAGGCCATCATCGAGCTGGGAGCCTTCGGAGCTTTGGTGGGAGTGTGGAGGGCGATCAAGGAAAGGAAGATTCGGTCTAACATTTGCCTGATCCGAGCTTTCCTTGATCGGTACTGGGACACGACCTCGTCCTTTCACACGCCTTTTGTGTTAGGATCATATACCTATTATTAGACTCCTCTAATAGTGAACTAATTAACTTCTTAATTATTTGTTCTTTAGATCTAGTGCATGCATAACAAAATAAGAGATTTATAAGAAAAACAATGTCCCTTACATTGTATATGGGTTCGAAATTATGGGCACAAATAAGGTCACCTTCCTTATTTGTTCTTGAGCTTAAAATGTTGGATGATCCTCCAGAAATCCCAATGTAGAGATTCTCCTTTGATTACACCCAAGACTTATCCCTTAAAAATAATAAACTAATTAACTAGATTAGTGTATTATTGTTCCTTAAAATGTATTCTAATATTGTTATTATTACTACACTAGTAACCTTATTTTGATATTATAATTGATGAACAATTACTTGTATTTCTAAAAATTTGTTTAAAGAAAACTAGAGAGAATAAGGAGAAAAGCTTTTGCATGTAGATGTGAATGAATAAAAATGAGAATCAAAATGCTCATATAGAGGAGCATGGAGCCGGGTAGGAAGAGCCCAAGAGGAGCATCTTGCCTTTTGCTTTTTGTCTTCACAAGACATAGATGTGTAAGACAATTTAGAGTAGGTGTAAGGCTAGTAAGCAAATAGCTATGATGATGTGCATTTTATCTCATAAAATAATATCATCCTCACACCACTACTACTCCCTCCATTCGGTCCATATCACATAAAATGGACTACCATTTTATTTTGTCAATTTGTCATTTGTCACACAATATGTCACATGTTGTAGATACCTCATTTCTGCACCTCCCGCAAACCACCCGGTGATGATTGGGCCGCATGTTTGATACGCGGAACGATTTGTGACAATTCGTAAGATTATCGTCAAGTGATCGCTCAAATAATAATGTCTACCTCTTAGTTGTCATCTACGCGCCGATACGGTCGTTTTGTGATAATTAGAGTACATTCGGAGTCCGGGCCTAAAACCGTCTCCATTTTTCGATAATGTTAAATCCGAGTCGAATGTTGGAATGTTCCGGATATTTCTATTCCTTATTTCACAAATTTTATCTTTTGGTAAACAATTTCCCGTAATATTCACATAAGATATTAAGGAAAACCGAATTATTTCCGTCCTACCATAACTCAAACACGGAAATCTTTCTTTCGCAGGAGGAAACCCCTTGGGAACAGACGCAGCAGTCTTTGCGCCACTTCCAAGAGACGCGGTGGCTGCGCGCCTCTTCCCGTGCCCTTTCTCGCGTATTTCTCGTATCTTTTTCATATCTTTCCGAGATTCACTTCCAAAGAGTCTCCGAAACCCTAATTCCTCCACGTGATTAGTATAAATAGGAGCCTTCGCTCCTCATATTTCTCACGCGAGTGTCCGCCCTTCTCTTCTCCCTTTGCATTCTAGACTTTGTTCTTACTTTTTGGCGTCTACGTGCTTGAACTTTCGACCACATAAGCTCGGATCCTTCTGAGTACCAGCCTCCCCGTTTGCATGACCGACCAATTTGACCAACTCCACATCAATCAACTTAATTAATCTAATCGTTTTCCTCTTACGAGGGTACTTTCTTTGCATTCGCGTCGAGCATCACTAATCGATATCTTAGTCCTTCTCGTTTCGTCAACATGTAAGTCTGAGGGTGTAAATCTCTCTTTTATTTATTGTATTTTAATTATTGTATCACAATTGTAAGATTTATGTCGAAAATACCAATTAAAACCGATTTCTAAAACCATGCTTTAAAAACCTCTTTTTACGGATTTCCAGTAGATAACCGTCGAGAAAGGACGCAGCAACTGCTGCGCCTCTTCGAAGGAGCGCAGTACCTGCTGCGCCTCTTCGTGAGGCTGTCGCAGTTCCTGCTTCCTTTCTTCTTCGTTCGTCCTCTGTAATTCGTCACTTTTATTTGTTTTCATTCGTTTGTTCTTTAATTCTTGATACAATAGTCTAATAATTTCACATGTATATTATTCATCATCATTAACATGTTTAATTCGTAATTAAAATCCGACTTAAATCCCAAGTAATCAATATTTGCGGGTTTTCGTCATTAAATTCAATCCGGGTTGTAGAAATTCGACTTGTTCGATATTGGGTTTCTGGAATTCGTCTTTTGATATATTTTCATCTGTTTGTCGCCTGTTCATCACATATTCGTCATCAATTTGTCATTAATTCGTCATGTTTAGTTTGTTTCATTCACCCATGTCACTAATTAATCATTCGTTCATGTAAATAATTAGTAATGTTCCGTCTCATCCATGTTTTATTGTTTTATGACTATTAATCACATGTAAATAACCCATTAACCACTTCCATTCGAGTAAATAATTTAATCAATCATTAAATTTACCAATTGATATTAACAACACGCAATTACGGCTTCACAGCCAGAATTCAGGTCAGGAACAGACGCAGCGTCTGCTGCGCCTATTCCAAAGGACACAGCTCTGCTGCGCCTGTTCCTTGTTGAATTCTGTCCCTGAACTCCGTTTCTGCTTTGACTTAGTTATTTAATTACGTATAATTAACTATTAATCGTATTATCACCTTCTGTTTTGTTCGTAATTTTATTCTTTTATTTCGTTTTCTCAAATTATCCGTTTTAAAGGTATTTTCGACATAAATCGCCTATTCCGTTGTAATTATTGTGATTTTCATTATTGTAATTTTCCTATTTTATTTATCATATTTATTGTATCATTTGTATGCCTTCACATGTAATTGAACCTTAAAATCTAACTTCCACATTAATTGTTTGCTAATTAATTGTTCACCGACTTAGTCTAATTCTCACATGTTAGGATTAAAACTTGGATGTTGCATTGCATGCATATAGCCGACAATATATCGAGTATAAATGATGTCCCTAATCATTAGTAGAGGCCGCTATCGAGGCGGGCGGGATTAGGTGTTCGATCAAAAGAGCTTCCTAATACGTACCCTCGCCCCTTACTCCAGATCTCCGTGAGCACCCGTGTTCATTGGCATCCGCGAGAGTCATTCTAGACATAGAATGCTAAGGGTAACGATTGCTTAGTGTTCATGTCTTTACTTTGTGTCTTGACATGGCACGAGGTATTCGAACGGTTCCAATTTCCCATAAAAATTGGTGGCGACTCCATACAAAAATGCAAACGCTTGTTTCTCTTTTCCTCCCAAGCGCCCCCGTGGGTGGCCCGCTGTCCACAGTTTGGCGACTCCGCTGGGGATAATACACTTACGTGTAGCAAGGGTGAAACTTGAACAAGGTTAGGGAATAGTTTATACAAGACAATTGTCGGTTTTCATAACTCGGTCTTCTTAGACCGTTTTATTCGGCCTTCCTAGGCCCAACCCAACCCATTCGACCAATCGTCCCGTCTAAACGGTCCTAATTCTTATTTGGGCCTAAGGATGGATAGCGATTGACGTCATCCATACCATGATGCTTACTCCTGTTTGTATCAAGGGCCTTCACTACTTGAGGAAATGGACTAGGAATCGGCCTTATTCTTGTTTGGTACGAGCCTCTCCACAGACTTCGGGTTTGATGGTTCGGTATGGCAACCCACCCTTTAAACCAAAACCCTTTTAAATGCACTCAGCATCCCGTTATAATGCTTGTATAAATGTTTGTACCTTACGTGATCACAATTTCTAAACGAAACCATGACGATTTTTCAAAAATCAAAACCCATTTTCAAACAAAATTTCGAAATGGGCTTTCAATTAGCGCAAAACCCGGTCAAAACTCTGTCCGTTTGTCGTGTCAAAATTCGGGCTACAAACCCATTTCAAAACCTCACTTCGAGTCCACTCCTACAACTACACTATAGTTGACTAGGACACACATTTTCAAAAACCTTGTCTTTCTTCAAAGCTCACTCAACACAAGTGGCACACACCCACTTCACGAGTCAAAACATTTCTTCTTTTAGCAAGTGTGTTATAATGGTCGATCGTGTTTTGATTCGTCGCCGATCTCTTATCCAGTTTTCAGGATGCCCGGATCAAGTGATGAAACAAACCTCCACCAACTTCAAGATGGTAATGATCGAATCCTAGCCGCGCTAGCCCAAATGCAAGCTACCCAAGAACAAACCTATGACCGCCTTGAGCTCATCGAGGGCCGTATCTACGCCGTAGAGGGAAGGTTGCCTCCTCATGAAAGTGAAGTACTACGTGACTCTGACAACGAATCCAAGGATGAAAATCCTCTCATGGGGATGACTGTAGCTGAGAAAAGACTCCAATACTTAGAGGAGCAATTGATGTACCTTAAGGGGGATGACATTTATAGGGAGAACAATCGCAAGTATGAGGCCGTCAATTCCAAATTGCCAACTAACTTCAATATGACGGATATCCCTAAGTTTAAGGGACACGAGAACCCTTTGAACCACATCCGCGCCTTCAAGGATTACATGTCTATCAAAGGCATCAAACCCGAGATGTTCTTAAGGATCTTTCCTTCATCTCTTGACACTATCCCAAAGCAATGGTTCTACTCCTTAGATCACAAGAAGGTCGCTACTTGGGAAGACGCCGCAATCGAGTTCTCTAAACAATATGCGGATAATGCCGAGATCCAAGTCAACATGCGCACTCTAGAGGTTCTTACCCAAAATGACAAAGAAGGATTCACCGACTTCCTAAGTAGGTGGAGGAAGACTAGCACTCAACTAGTTGAACGCCCGGATGAGGCTACCCTTGTGGAGAAGTTTGTGGATAATCTCAAACCCATCTATGTCAATCATTTGAGATACCAAAACATCAAAACTTTCAAGGACTTAACCGTACTAGGGACAAGGATTGAAGATGACATCCGTAAAGGACTCTTGTCCAAAACGGTAGGTCGAGGATATCAAGGTTCCACAAGTCGTTCATACGGCTCTACTAGCAAGACCGATGAAGTTAACCTTCTCGAGCCATCCAAGAAATGTACCCCACCAAGGAAATTCACAAACCTTGGAGACACTTACTCCAACGCCCTAAAAAGGTTAATGAAGCAAGGTAAACTCCAACCCATTGGACCTACTCCCGAACCCGAAAGGAAATCCAAATTTTGGGACGAGAACTCGTACTGTGAATACCATAGGGGCAAGGGGCACGACACAGAAAAATGCTACAAGTTGAAAAACGTGCTTCAAGACATGATTGAAGATGGTCGACTACCAATACCGCCGGGAGGTAAACCCAACAACACTCAGAATCCTCTTGGAGTTCTAGTGATTACAAGTGATGAATCTACCTTAGATTGCTCACACCTCATTTCTCCAATCGAAAATGAAATCCATGCAATCAAGAATGAAGGGCTCTACTCTACTATCTCCCCTACCATTTCCGACTTCATCACATGGGCAAGGAGTGTGGATAGACAAGTTTGGGAATTAGAAAATGTGGTGACAACTCTACGCGATCCCAACGCAACACCCGAAGAACATGTGCCACTAATCTTCTCTCAAAATGCTACTATGCAAGAAGTAGTCACCGCGGTTGATAAACTAGTCGAACAAATCATATGAGTGGAAAGTGACATCATGAGAATGAGGGAACTAACTGCAATCAATGGGGTTTGGGCCGACGATGATGAGGACGAGTATCTCATTGAAAACTCCCTAGTCAGAGAAATAGTCCAAAATGGTGAAGACCAAGATGTGGACCACCTAACTCGTTCGGGTCGTCCATATCAAAGCACTACTCAAAATGGTCCAACCAACGTCATCACACCAAATGACAACGAAGACGACTCCACTGATCATTTGCTCAAGCAATTACAGAAGACAAAGGCTGATCTTTCAGTCTGGCAATTAGTAGCAAGCTCATTCCCACATCGCCAAGCTTTACTGCAAGCTTTGGCCAAACTAAATGTAGCACATAACTCCACTCCTGAAGATGTAGTCAACTTGGTCTTCCAAGAATCACCAAAGCTAAGTAATCCTATTACTTTCTCAGACGAAGATTTGCCACCTTTCGGCGCTAGTCACAACCTTGCTCTATACATCACTGTCATTTATCTAAAGAAGAATGTGCCAATGACCTTGGTGGATGATGGCTTTGCAGTCAACGTCATACCCCTCAAAACGGCATACAAGCTAGGCATGAAAGAGTCGGATTGGACCCCTACCAATCAAGGTGTGCGTGCATATGACGGTACACGACGAAAGGTGGTAGGACTTGTTAACCTAACCATAGCCACATGGCCAATCGAACGAAAGGTTAACTTCCAAATAGTGGACATTGAAGCTTCATTCAACATACTTCTGGGAAGGCCGTGGATTCACGCTTCCAAAGCAGTAACATCCACCCTTCATCAAAAGATCAAGATCCCACTAAATGGCGAAGTAGTGACGATCACTTCGTCACCCATCAAGGCAATAATCGAAAAACAGTCGAACAATCAAGTCCTTGCGGATCCTGTATACGAACTTGGGGGCTTCCAAAGTGTAAGTGTCATAGAGAGTGAATTGGCACCCTTATACTATGATCCCTACTCCAACTTGGTGGTCAACCACATACTCAAATCCCAGGGATACTTCCCTGGAATGCCTTTGAACCCTATTCGGAAGAATACCTTCGCACCATACAAGGAAGGCAACTCAAAGAGGATACCACTTGGACTAGGGTACAAACCCACAAAAGAAGAGGTTCTCGAAATGCTTGCCCAAGTCCAAAACCGTAAGCACGTAGGAGTCCAAATGCGACCCTATCTCCCTACTTTAAATGGGTACTTTGTTCAAGAAGGAAGTCTAGAACTCTTTCACGGATTTCCCGAACCTTGGCATTATCTCGAGAGGAAGCTAGCCGGAATCGAGATCTTTCACGATTTCTACTTTTCCCTCAAGAAACGGTTCCTACCGTCAAAACCCGTCAAGCACCTTGCTTAGACGAACAAGCTGTTAGCCTATTGTTTGGAGAAGATCGATTCGTTAGGGCCGCGCAGGATGAGATCATTACCATGATACTTCAAGACGATCGCTTCAACCCCACCGCGTTAATCACAGAAACCAACGCAAGACAGCAGAAAGGATGGAGAAAATCAATCAAGTGGACCAAAAATCAAGGAAGACTCTTCAAGCTCACCACTAGAGAAGGAGAGATGTTGAAAGGAGAACCAGAAGACGATGAGTTCGAGTCGGAGTCGGAGTCAGAGTCGGAGTCTAGAGAAGTCATTAGAGAGTCTACTCCTGTCGTCATCCCCACTCCCTTTGTTTCTCCTAGCTTAGCCTCGAGTAGTCACAGTAGTTCGGGGAATGCCCCAACCACTGTCCCTTTGCCGACACTGACCATGGATTAGTTGGCTTCTTTGTTTCAACTCTACTCAAATTTTGATATGAATAAATCAGGTTCTGCTTACTCTTTGTGTTATCTTGAGTGCAATTGTTTTTTATGATGATGCGAGGATGACCAAGACCCGGACTTGATCGAAATACCTCCCTACGTAGCCAAAGAAATACTACAGGAAGGGGAAGGGGGACCAGTAATAGAAGACACCGAACCCATCAATGTAGGAACCGAACTAGAACCCCAAGAACTTAGGATAGGGACTACCTTGAGCTCTACCGAAAGGGCCGATTTCATAGACCTCCTAAATGAATTCAAAGACGTTTTCGCTTGGTCCTACAAAGACATGCCAGGGATCGACAGGGATATCGCCGAACATAGGATTCCGATTAAGCCGGGTTTCAAACCGAAAACGAAGCTTCGACGAATGAGAACAGAATGGGCTCTAAAGATTAAGGAAGAAGTTGACAAGCAATTCAAAGCCGGGTTCATCAAAGTTTCCGAGTATTCTGACTGGGTAGCTAACATAGTACCCGTACCCAAAAAGGATGGGAGAATCCGTGTTTGTGTTGACTTTAGGGACTTAAACAAAGGAAGTCCAAAAGATGACTTCCCTCTACCTCACATCGACATATTGGTGGACAATACTGCAGACCACGCGTTACTATCCTTCATGGATGGGTATGCGGGATATAACCAAATCAAGATGGCCATGGAAGATATGCATAAAACCGCATTTGTCACCCAATGGGGCACCTATTGCTATACAGTAATGCCGTTTGGATTGATCAACGCCGGAGCTACATATCAACGCACCGCAACTACACTCTTACATGACATGATGCACAAAGAAGTTGAGGTATACGTAGATGACATGATTGTCAAGTCCAAGGAAAGAGAGGGACATATTGCGAACCTTCGCAAGTTCTTCGCAAGGCTACGAAAGTACAACATGAGACTCAATCCTCAGAAATGCACATTCGGAGTAACATCTGGCAAACTCCTGGGATACGTCGTTAGCCAACGAGGTATAGAAATAGATCCGTCCAAAATCAAAGCTCTGATCGAAATGCCACAACCTCAAACAGAAAAAGAAGTCAGAGGATTCCTGGGGAAAGTGCAGTACATAAGTCGATTCATATCGAAACTTACGATGATTTGCGAACCTATCTTCAAGAAACTCAAGAAAACGGACCACACCATGTGGGATGATGATTGTCAAAAAGCTTTCGACCGAATCAAGGAGATATTGGCTAAGCCACCAGTGCTCATGCCACCTCAACGAGATCAACCTCTTGGTTTATATCTCACGAAGAATCAAAATGACCATGGGTGCCATCTTTGGCTCAAATGTAGGAAGTGAAGAAAGAGCTATCTACTATCTTAGTAAGAAGTTCTTGGAGTACGAGTGCAAATACTCACAACTCGAAAAGACATGCCTCGCTCTTGTGTGGGAAACGAAGAAGCTACGCCATTACATGCTTAGCTACTCCGTCAAAATATACTCCAAAATGGATCCAGTCAAATACCTCTTCGAGAAACCCGTCCTCAACGGACGCCTAGCAAGATGGACACCGATGCTCTTTAATTCGACCTCAAATACGTGCCACCGAAAGTTATAAAAGGTCGCGCCGTCGCCGAATTTTTCGCAGAAAATCCTATCAATGACGCACAAACAATAGATACTTGGTCATTTCCAGACGAGGATATACTCCAAACTGATGTAGACTCCTGGGACCTGTACTTTGATGGAGCATCGAACTTAAGAGGATTCGGAATAGGAGTGTTGCTCATTTCTCCTGAAGGCGAGCATACACCAATTGCTGTCAAACTCGACTTCGAGGTGACAAACAATGCTGCAGAGTACGAAGCTTGTCTCATTAGACTACAAGCGGCAGTAAGCTTAGGCATTAAAAACCTCTGAGTACATGGGGATTCATCACTGATCATCAACCAAGTTACAGGATCTTGGAAAATCCGAAGCGAAACCCTCGCACCTTATCAGGCTAGAATAGACTAAGTCGCTCAGTTCTTTGATCACGTAACCTACCTACACCTACCTCGGGAAGAAAATCAATTTGCAGACGCTCTTGCGAAACTTGCATCTCTGATTATTATGCCGGATCACATGATGGAAATGCCTTTGTGCATCGAACGACGGTCAGAGCCGGCTTATGTCCACCAAATCACCGATGAAGAGGAAATCGCACAGGAACCCTGGTTCCAAGCAATCCTGAATTTTAAGCTTAATGGTACATATCCACCGGATATGGACAAGAGGGGACAACGTGCTATACGCTTACTAGCTTCCCAATACGTTCTCATGCAAGGAGAATTGTACAAAAGAACACCTCTTGGTGTAGTCCTACGTTGCCTTGATCATTCACAGGCACGAAAGGTGATGGAAGAAGTCCACGACGGAGAATGCGGCCCTCACATGAGTGGGCCCATGATGGCAAAGAAAATCACACGTTTGGGATATTATTGGACCACAATGGAATCCGATTGCATCAAATACGTAAGACATTGCCACAATTGCCAAATCTTCGGGAATGTACAACATGTCTCTCCTTCATTACTCTATACAATGACATCCCCTTGGCCATTTTCTGCATGGGGAATTGACATAATCGGGAAGATAACCCCAGCTGGAACAGGAGGACACTGTTTCATTCTAGTAGCGATTGACTATTTCACCAAATGGGTAGAAGCGGCCTCCTACACTGGTCTTACAGCTAAAAATGTGGCAAAGTTCATACAAAACAACATCATCTGTCGATATGGTTGCCCACATGAGATCATTAGCGATAACGGATCACATTTCCAAGCTGAGACCGAGCAATTGCAAGCCAAATATAATATTAAGCATCACCACTCTTCGCCCTATAGACCACAGACTAACGGCGCGGTAGAGGCGGCAAACAAGAATGTTGTCACGATTCTCAAGAAAATGGTTGACAACTATAGAGATTGGCCAAGCAAGATACCCTTTGCTTTGTGGGGGTATCGTACATCTGTTAGGACGCCCACTGGGGCTACTCCTTTCTATTTGACCTACGGCATGGAAGCTGTACAACCAGTCGAGCTAGAAATACCATCCTTGCGTATTTTACTCGAAAGTCAAATCCCGGAAGCCGATTGGAAGAGGGATAGACATGAAGAACTCATCCTCCTGGATGAGCGTAGGCTACGCGCCTTGCATAATGTCCAAACATACCAAGCACGTATCAAACGAGCTTTCAACAAAAGGGTTAGGCCAAGAAACATCAAAGAAGGAGACCTAGTACTTAAATCGGTTAGAGCTCTTTTACCTGTTGACCCACGGGGAAAATTCAAACCTAATTGGGCCGGACCATTTCTAGTCAAATCCATACTCCCAGGGGGTGCGGTTAGAATCACAGACCTAGACGGGAATGAGTTTTCAAACCCAACAAACCTTGACCAACTGAAACGGTACTATGCCTAGAATAGGAACAAAAACGCGCCTCGCGTAACCCCACGTGTCGCTCTTGTGGCACTAAATAAACGGCCCCTGGCCAAGCTGAAATAAGCTAATGTCACTGTGCTCTTGCATTTTGACAAGTTCGTCATCCTCATATCATCAAATAAACTAATATGCACCTTCAGAGTAAGCAAAAGCTCATGCTTATTTTCTAAGTTCATTACAAGCTCTTGCTTAGAACAATTATTCTTTTACATTTACTCGAACTACGCGCAAGGGTTTGATTTCACTTTTTTTAAGTGAATACGTAGGCAATCCTTCACGGGATTCAACCCATTATATCTAAAATGTAAATAGAAGGACATTTGCATTGCATTTGAAATTCGACAAGAATAATAAATAGAAAATCACAACGGTTTGCTCCAGATCAATGCTTGGTGTGCTGGTTCCCAATTTCCTGCTCAACTTCCCTACTTGTTCTTTAGACAGCTTACTCCTGTTGGGGACTGGGCTATTCATCTCACCTACTCTGGAATTATACCAAGTCATAAAATAATTGCATCTATGGCAGTTCAAGGGCAGCTTGCTACTGTTGATAATCTTCAAAGAAGAGGATTTTCTCTTGCAAATAGATGTTGTTTGTGTGAGTGCCATGAGGAGGACCATGCTCATCTCTTCTTTTCTTGTTCTTTCTCTAATCATCTTTGGTCGTCTGTCCTTCAGTGGATGCATATTACCAGACCAGCTTTACCCTTGCATCAAGAACTTTCTCTTCAGGTTTCTATGCCAGTTTGGAGGAAGCATTGGTATCTCATCTCCATTGCTGCTGTGGTACATTCTCTATGGACTGAACGGAATCGTAGGATCTTTGCTCAAGAGCGGCTCTCCCACTCTGCTCTGCTTAGCAAGCTCAAGTTTCAGATTGCTGTACGTATGCTTATGCGCCATTCTGAGCTTTTTATAGCTAGTGTTTAGGCTACTTAAAGGAAGTTTTCCTTTAGTTTTTGTAATTCTTTAGTGGATAGTTTTGCAAATTGTAATTTCTTTTCTTCTTAAGAAATGAAATGATAACTTTTTTGCAAAAAAAAAAAAAAAAATCACAACGGTTTCATAACCATTTAACCTTTTTTATTTCATTCATTTGCTAATAATAATAGTAAGCTACATAATAAAAATAGGATAGGCTAGGATTCTAAAAACCCCACCTTTTTATTACAATAATAATAATAATAATCAAATAATAAATAACGACTCGGGCTATTCCTCCATCTTCCCCTTGCCCTTGTCATTCCTGTCATATTTCTTGTCACGACCTCGAGCCGGACGCTCTTGCGCCACTTCAGACCTAATCACCAACGGTCTGTCTCGAGGCCTAGCTTTTCCATTCTTGCCAATCACCATTTCAGCGACAGGAGTAGTCTTCGGTTTCTTCGAAGGATGAACAACTTGAAACCCGGCTTCTTCTTCTCCCTCTGTCAGATGCTTCTCTTTCTCTTTCTCTACCTCGCGCACCTTGTAGTCAACAGGCTCGCGCTTCCTCAATTTCTCGCGCTCTTCCGGAGTAGTAGCCTTTCTCCATCTCAGATAAGAATCCGACACCCACAAGGCATTGGCGGAGAAATTCAAGAACCACATGTTTCTTTGGGCCCATTTAATAGCCCACTCTCGTCGGCTCTCTGTAGTAAGCGCCATAGCAGTCTGCGGGACGGTGTCAAGCCTCGGGATCATCTGTTTCAGCCCGACTTGTCTCATCAGTCTTTCCGGGAAGATGCACACCATAAACTCCAATCCAGGAATGCGCACGAACCTAGTGGGATCCAAAGAAGACACTCCAGTGACGGACTTGAGGTGCCACCACGGTACGACCCACCTAATCAACGGGCCATCGTCGCTCTTCAGCTTGTTCTTCCAGTAATCACAGACCCGAGTGAAGTCCACCATGTACAACCTCGTCCTCATCGCAATCGAGCGAGCATGATAGAAAAGCGCATGAACTGGGGGCTCGATCAATCGAAGCCGTTCAATAAGCCAAACCTACCAAAAGCGGGTATTAGACATTAAAAAAAAACGAAAAAAAAAAAAAACGAAAAAAAAATCAAAAAAATAAAAAAAACAAAAAACAAAAAAAAAAGAGAAAAAGGATGTCTTTTACCTGCAAAATGACGGGACTTCCCAAGTACGGCAGATCGCGGTTGGATTTCCTACTATCCAAGCCCAAAATAATCTCCCCTAAGCATAAGCAAGCTGGGCTCCTGCGCAGCTCCATCTGCTCAACAAGGCCCAAAAGACGGGGATCCCCTCTCAAGTCTTCATCAACATGCCCTTGGAAGACATACACATGCAACAAGCAAAAGCCAAATGCCCTCCGCCTAGCAACATGAGAAACGGTGGGGTCGGCTCTGTTGATGAATCGATCTATGAAGTCCAACATTCTCACGCCTTTCGAGGTAACTAGACGGTCCACCTCAAGTCTAGTCAATCCAAGCAAGTCTCTAAATTTGCTCTTGTACCCTTGCGAAGTAGAAGGAATGGCGGGCAAGTGTTCAGGATCCCATCCACCAATAGCAGCAATTTCTTCAGGAAAAGGGCAAATATCACCTCCAGGGAACGCAATAACATGGTAATTCGGGTCCCAATAGTCAAGGCAAGCATCCAAGAACGGTTTAACAACCTTGATGAGTTTCAAACTCAACAACGACCCAAAATTATAAGAGCCCATATCATGCTTCTCCATATTCGAAAATTCATTGGTCCATTCCTTCAAGCGGATCTCCAAAGTATTCATGATGAAATTTTTTTTGAGAATTTTATGTAAATAGACGAAGAAGAGACAGAAGAATTATGTGAATAAAAGCTCCATCCGCGCTTCTATTTATACTAATTTCTGTTTCCAAAAATCCGTCGTAACGTAACGCTTAGGAACAGCGCAGACTGCTTTGCGCCTCTTCAAAGGGACGCACTCATGCTTTGCGCCTCTTCCTCGCCTTTCTCTTCGTGATTTTCCGCGTTGGATCTTTCCTAATTCCATGACGAATAATTTCCTATTCCTACGGGTTATTATTTTGGTAAATACGTGAGAATTACCATGTTTCAAGTTTCCTAAATTCGCGGGCACGCCTTTCGAGGCGACATCGACATTCCGCCATTTTACCACACTTGTACATTTTCATTTTAGGAAATAAATTTCATTTTCATTTTTAGGAAATAATTCCGATTCATCACCTTAGGAAATAATTTTCATTTTAATTCATTTATTTTACCGAATCTCAACATGTATATATTAATTTCAATTTCTTAATTTCATTTCTACATTTCTAACTTATAGATTTCTTTTTTTTTTTTCTTTTTTTAGGGGGTAACCCTCCCTACCGTCCGGTCATTTTCGGCAAAATTTTTGCATTTTTTGCATTCTTTTGAGTCACTCATTTTGCGCTAATTAAGGCCATATGTATATACAAATGTAAGTTTTGCGTGATTTCTATGTAAATTTCGGCAGCATGACGGCGTAAACCGTCATCTACCAAACCTGTTCGAAACTAACCTGCAGATACAAGCAACACAACCCAGCAGCAAAGGCACTCAGGCCGTCGTATATATACCAAACGAAGGAAATGTACAAACTGGGGGCTCGAGCCCCAAACAAAGTGCAAAAATGTTCAAAATCAATGTCCAAATGTACAAATGTACAAAATACGACAAAAAAAAAAACTAATACTGTTGGGCGCCCTCCAACTCTGCAACTCTCGCCGCAAGAACGGCGATCTCGGCGTCCCGAACCTCGAGCTCCCTCAACAAGCGAGCTGTCTCCTCCCGAGACTGGGTCAACTCTCGCTACAGCTCGCGTTCACCCTGTAAACAATAAATTGGCTCATGTCAATCGTTTCAAGCAAAATCAGAAAATCAAAAATCAAAAATGAAATAGGCGTAAGGTTCATACCTGACGACCTCGACCGCCGACAAGTGCCTCGACGGCAGTAGCCCGCAGCCGGTTGGCCACCCTCCACAACGCCACAAACCGAGACGGCGCAACCTGCATTTTCAAAAAGAAATTCTCAACAATTGAACAAACTCAATCAAATGTGTTCTTACACAAAGGTTATACAAGTTAAAGTCTCACCCTCCGAATCAGATGCTGCCAATCGTCCAGGCCAGCATCCGTCACAGCTACGTCAAAGTCACGCAGCTCGGAGATCGTCGTCCTCCCAGTCACGTCAGTGTACTCGAGGGTCTCGGAGTACTCTGGGGGCTCGATGCCCGCCGCCTCGACCTCCTGCAAAGACAAATGGTTCTCATTAATCAATGATCTTTCATCATGAATCTCAAAATCAAATCAAGAGAAAAAATAAAAGATGCTCACCACTACCGGCCAGTACGCCAACCTCCCGTAAAGGAACGCCGAGTAGTCCTCGCCAGGAAGAAGAAGGGCATCACCACTGGCACCAGCCAAGTCCGCCTCCCTCTCAGCCTCAGAAGGCTCCCTAAACATCATCCTGGGAGGATCGACGGGAACCGTCAACACGTCCCGAGAGCACTGACGAGCCAAGCGCTCACCCAAGTACCACACAGGACCCATCGACGTCCTCAACAGCAGTCGGCTCGGGCTCCTAGGCCGAAGGACCTCAGCCACGAAAGGAGGCGCTCCAGCGTACTCCGCCCAAGGTCTGGGCACCCACTGTGACAAGATAAAAAGGATCATTCCTACGATCAATTGAAAGCAACTATAAGAAGCGCAAGTGAATATAAGTGAGATACTCACGCTGTCTAGCTGAAGAGCGTGCACGTCCCGCCGGTAGACGTTGTGAGAAGAACGCTTGCTCTTCGTCCGGCACATCACCCAATCCCTCACCACGGGATAGGCCCTCTCCAGCGGCTCCGTCCTCTTGGGCGCGAGGCCCGGGAAGTAGGAGTACACCCACGCCTATAAAGAAAAATAATCAATGACGATCTTTCGCGATTTGATGAAGAAAGGAATTAACTTTGGTCTAAAGGAAGGTTCATACCTCCAGTAGTAGTCCAGGTCCGACAGCACCAGGAGAAGTCCCCTTCTCCATCAACTCCGGACGAACCATGGCCCTCATGAAACGGATGAGGACCGCAAAACCAGCAGTGACCCAGTCCCAACGCCCTAGGGAACTCAGGTCAGAAAGAAAGGGAAGAAGCTTCGTCGACAGCCTCTCGCCCTTGTCTCCGAGGTAAATCGAAGACAGAAACCACCGAGCCACGACGCAGCCCTCCGTCACCGGTGTACATGGAGGAGGAGCCGTCTCCCTCCCATCAATCGCCACCAGCGTCGGGGTCTTCCCCGCAAAGTAGTCTCGAACGTAGGAACTGGGTATCAAACCCAAGATCGAACAGACCTTCGGCGACAAGTTCCAGCCGATCAATCTCCTCGCCTCGGCCGAATCCGCCCTCATGGCAGTCTCCGGGCCACTTCACCTCCTCGGTCCCGCACGGCAGACCAGAAATCATGCCGTAGTCCTCCAGAGTGACTCCCACCTCACCGAAAGGCATGTGAAACGTAGAAGTCGTATCCCAGAATCGATCCAAGAAAGCGCGGACCAGGCTAAGGTTAGCCCGCAAATTCCTCTTCGCGATATCCCTCCAGACCTGCACCAAAGGACCGAACGCTCCACGCTCAATCATGGCCCTCTCCTCCGCCGACAGCCGCTCGTAGTGCTCCATCGCTGTCGTGTAGCCCGAGAACGACCTGATGTTCCCGGCCTCCTATTGTGATTTGAAACAAAAGATATCTTTAGTATTGAAAGAAATTTGAAATAAATTTGAACAAATGAATGAAAGAAGATAGGTGATGAGTAGTGAATTCCTATTTACCAAACTCTTCACCGTCCTGTAGGACAGGTGACCCTCTGCAGCCCACACCAGGTGCCTGCTCTCCCAAGTCTCAGCCCACGCAGGAGCTCCTCTCAGCTGGCGACCTCCTCGTCCGACGTTGGCCTGTCTCGGGGCCTCCTCCTCCTCCACAGCCTCCTCCTCGTGAAAATCGTCCCCAGCAGCCATCACCGCAGCGGTGAAGGCCTGCTCTAAAGCCTCCTCGACAGTTAGCAGCGTCTATCTCCATGGGAGCTCTCCCAGAAGTAGAAGCCTCATCACCTGCAACATTAAAGCAAATTTAGGCCGCGTCACGTGACGACAAGCCTTGGTTAAGGGATTTTCGAGCCTTCAAAGCCCTGAAACCGCTCTTTTCTTGCCATCCTTGGCCATATTCCCACCTACCCGATCACTCATGTGGTAATTTGGGTCAAGTCAAGTCTAGTTTGAAGCCTAGTTCCGGGTTCGAGTCGAACTTTCGGCAGCATTTCGTTATAATGGCGATTATGCCCTAGAAAAGTGTCCTGAAAAAGCCGTCACAAACCAAAATTCCGAGATGGTAGAAAGTTTACCCATCATTCAAAGATCCCAAATATCAAGTTTCATCGCAAATGGGCAATCCTAAGGCTATTTTCGAAGCAATTTACAGTTTAGCTGTAAAACCGTCTCAAATTTCACTCAAAGGCTCAAAACTCAACGAAAACCCGAGACAAATACATGGTTCTGTTCCTAATATTACCTATTATCCATTTCTAATGTCAATTTGACAAGGCAAATGCATTTGGGGGAAAAGCCCCAAATTTTCGATCAAATGGGTCATAAACCCTAGTTTTTTCGGCTCAAAATTGGACAAATATAGACGATTAATGCAAGAATGAGACACATACCTCGATTAGTCATGATTAATGCAAACTTTTGGATCAAACCTTGGTGGAAATGGTGATGATTTGAGAGAGAAATTGTGTGATTTGTGTTTCGAGCAAATGAATATAAAACCTCTGATTATCGCGCTTTTACGCAGAAAAACCACTTTGGGGAATAGACGCAGCAGGCGCTGCGCCTCTTCCAAGAGACGCAGCTCTTGCTACGCCTCTTCCAAGAGACGCAGCTCTTGCTGCGCCTCTTCCTTGTGTTCCCTCCATACGGATTTTCAAAAATTCGTTATGAATTCGTTATTTGTGGGCCCATCTTTGGTGCGCCTCTTCCCCGATGCTATTTTTATTCTTTTGGTCCGTTTGACGATTTTCTTTCGTTCCGGCCCGCATTTCCAAGCCAGCAGCAGACTGTCGCGCGTTATTTATTCCTTCTATCCAAGACCTTTTGCTTGTCGCAACGAGCATTTATTCCTTTACAGAATTCGACACACCTTCATTATGTCTCCAGCGAGAGTAAGCGGATATACTTTCCCTCTCATGACAAGAAGAATAATTCCCAATCATGTCTCCAGCGAGAGTAGGCGGACGTATTGTCCCTCTCAAGACATGAGGATTGACATCTACCTAAGCAGATTTCCCCTCAGCAGTTCCCGCCTGTGTCCTGCTACTCGCAATTGTTTCTTGAAGACTACCCAAGCAGTTTTCTCTGAGCAGTTCCCGCCTGTGTCCTGCTATTCACAATATTTCGTGTTTCCCCGCAGAGTTCGACAAGGAGTCGTTCTCCAGAAGTTCCCAAACCTATAGAGTTCATATACCCAAGCTTTAGCTATCCTTTAAGTTGAACTTATGTCCAGGCCTCCTTCCCGTCAATGCTATCCTTTAGGGTCCCACACCCTAGCACAATCCTTATGTATCCTTTAGGTCTTAACCTTAGCTCCTACGCTTACCCTTAGCTCCTACGCACCTCCGGAAGCATCTCGAGAGGAAGTCTCAGGTATGGTCTCTTCTTATGGCTGGCGAGCCTCCTTACGTAGTCTAATGGACTTTAAACGACCCTCCCCGATAGTCGACAGACTCTAAAATGTTCCCGACGACAGGTCATTGGTTCAGACCCCTTGAGCCGCCTCGCGTCGCCATAGTTGTCAGGTTGTAATCTTCGATTGACCTGATGGCTATACTTTGACTTTCGCCTTGTCCAAGCCTCAGTCAAAGTGGGGGCTCTGTAGATACCTCATTTCTGCACCTCCCGCAAACCACCCAGTGATGATAAGGCCGCATGTTTGATACGCGGAACGATTTGTGACAATTCGTAAGATTATCGTCAAGTGATCGCTCAAATAATAATGTCTACCTCTTAGTTGTCATCTACGCGCCGATACGGTCGTTTTGACAGTAATTAGAGTACATTCGGAGTCCGGGCCTAAAACCGTCTCCATTTTCTGATAACTGTTAAATCCCGAGTCAGAATATTCTGGAATATTCCGGATATTTCTATTCCATATTTCACAAATTTTATCTTTTGGTAAACAATTTCCCGTAATATTCACATAAGATATTAAGGAAAACCGAATTATTTCCGTCCTACCATAACTCAAACACGAAAATCTTTCTTTCGCAGGATGAAACCCCTTGGGAACGTATAAAGCGGCAGTCTTTGCGCCTCTTCCAAGAGACGCAGTGGTGGGCTGCCGCGCCTCTTCCCGTGCCCTTTCTGCGTATTTCTCGTATCTTTTTCATATCTTTCCGAGATTCACTTCCAAAGAGTCTCCGAAACCCTAATTCCTCCACGTGATTAGTATAAATAGGAGCCTTCGCTCCTCATATTTCTCACGCGACTGTCCGCCCTTCTCTTCTCCCTTTGCATTCTAGACTTTGTTCATACTTTTTGGCGTCTACGTGCTTGAACTTTCGACCACGTAAGCTCGGATCCTTCTGAGTACCAGCCTCCCCGTTTGCATGACCGACCAATTTGACCAACTCCACATCAATCAACTTAATTAATCTAATCGTTTTCCTCTTACGAGGGCACTTTCTTTGCATTCGCGTCGAGCATCACTAATCGATATCTTAGTCCTTCTCGTTTCGTCAACAAGTAAGTCTGAGGGTGTAAATCTCTCTTTTATTTATTGTATTTTAATTATTGTATCACAATTGTAAGATTTATGTCGAAAATACCAATTAAAACCAATTTCTAAAACCATGCTTTAAAAACCTCTTTTTACGGATTTCCAGTAGATAACCGTCGAGAAAGGACGCAGCAACTGCTACGCCTCTTCGAAGGAGCGCAGTACCTGCTGCGCCTCTTCGTGAGGCTGCCGCAGTTCCTGCTTCCTTTCTTCTTCGTTCGTCCTCTGTAATTCGTCACTTTTATTTGTTTTCATTCGTTTGTTCTTTAATTCTTGATAAAATAGTCTAATAATTTCACATGTATATTATTCATCATCATTAACATGTTTAATTCGTCATTAAAATCCGACTTAAATCCCAAGTAATCAATATTTGCGGGTTTTCGTCATTAAATTCAATCCGGGTTGTAGAAATTCGACTTGTTCGATATTGGGTTTCTGGAATTCGTCCTTTGATATATTTTCATCTGTTTGTCGCCTGTTCATCACATATTCGTCATCAATTTGTCATTAATTCGTCATGTTTAGTTTGTTTCATTCACCCATGTCACTAATTAATCATTCGTTCATGTAAATAATTAGTAATGTTCCGTCTCATCCATGTTTTATTGTTTTATGACTATTAATCACATGTAAATAACCCATTAACCACTTCCATCCGAGTAAATAATTTAATCAATCATTAAATTTACCAATTGATATTAAAGACACGCAATTACGACTTCACAGCCAGAATTCAGGTCAGGAACAGACGCAGCGTCTGCTGCGCCTATTCCAAAGGACGCAGCTCTGCTGCGCCTGTTCCGGGTTGAATTTTATCCCTGAACTCCGTTTCTGCTTTGACTTAGTTATTTAATTACGTATAATTAACTATTAATCGTATTATCACCTTCTGTTTTGTTCGTAATTTTATTCTTTTATTTCGTTTTCTCAAATTATCCGTTTTAAAGGTATTTTCGACATAAATCGCCTATTCCGTTGTAATTATTGTGATTTTCATTATTGTAATTTTCCTATTTTATTTATCATATTTCTTTTATCATTTGTATGCCTTCACATGTAATTGAACCTTAAAATCTAACTTCGACATTAATTGTTTGCTAATTAATTGTTCACCGACTTAGTCTAATTCTCACATGTTAGGATTAAAACTTGGATGTTGCATTGCATGCATATAGCCGACAATATATCGAGTATAAATGATGTCCCTAATCATTAGTAGAGGCCGCTATCGAGGCGGGCGGGATTAGGTGTTCGATCAAAAGAGCTTCCTAATACGTACCCTCACCCCTTACTCCAGATCTCCGTGAGAACCCGTGTTCATTGGCATCCGCGAGAGTCATTCTAGACATAGAATGCTAAGGGTAACGATTGCTTAGTGTTCATGTCTTTACTTTGTGTCTTGACATGGCACGAGGTATTCGAACGGTTCCAATTTCCCATAAAAATTGGTGGCGACTCCATACAAAAATGCAAACGCTTGTTTCTCTTTTCCTCCCAAGCGCCCCCGTGGGCGGCCCGCTGTCCCCACATGTAGTATGTTACATGTTATTAATTAATTTAATGCATATTTATCACATAAATATCATTTTATAAATTAATTAAATTTCATACAACAAATTGACTAGTGATACTTGATCATATAAATAAAATGGGTCATTTAATTATAATTCACAACATCTTGTAATTATTTTCAACCATTCATTCTTATCTCAACTGTTTCACAAACAATAAACAATTTTAGTAATAAAGTATTTTTATTACTAAAATAAATCTTATTTAATCCCATTACAAGAAGATATCAATATTCTCTCTCACAAGTGAATTGTTCAAATTTAAGGAATTGATTAACTTGTATCATCATACAATTAATCAATTTGTCCATTAAGGGAATTGTCCTTTAGGTGTGACCTTAAGGGATCAACTGACCACCACCGTCAAACGATAGTAATGTCAAACTCTAGTTAGCCAATCATTACCGATTAATGATGATCAGTTGACTATATAATGAATCATCCCTTACGTATTCTTAATATGAGATTTAAACACGTGATCGCACTATTGTTGAGGACACATACTCCAACAATCTCCCACTTGTCCGAGACAAGTGTGCGTCACCAATTCTCTTGTCCTATTACAATCTCCCACTCAATGCAATTTTTCTCGCAGGTTGTACTTGCATTTGATCATATATTGAGTGGTTTCCTCGATCTGGAGTATAACTGTCTGATCGGAATTATCTACCATAGATACTTTCCGAGCGTGGCCACGCATTTCCAGATCACTGCTCCTCGAGTGGCCTTGAGATTTCAAACAACCCTGACAAGGGGGTGGACAATTCCTATCGCACTATTCCCTTCGTTTAGCCACAGTTCATCATAACCCAAAATATACTCATTTGACCTCATTAACGACAATGGTAGAGCATAAATCAAAGCCAATCAGAAATTTGTGCCAACTTGGGCGAATAGTCTCTAGTCAAAAGAATTGACTCATAAGAATACTATAGTAGCTCTTGCCATGACCAGGCTTTATGAATTACCAGAACTCTATAAGCGGTCACTGCCCGACAGAGTGTCCCATACAGTCTGCCTATGTGATTGACTAGTCATCCCATATGACTCTATGGCACTTGAACTTGCCATCAATCGCATCACACTCTAGTCACTTCGAGACGTCACCTCTTTAAGTAACCAGGGGCATATACTATGTCAATCCAGTTCACTTTAATGGGGTTCAATTTGTCTCTACAACCCATTTGGATTTAACAAAGTAACGGGTGAGTTTAATAAAACTCAAACGATAAATGCGATTATCATTTATAAATAGTCAATACACTATTACTACTTCATATCTTATAATCTATAGTGTGTCTATAACACTAATTTAATTGCAATAAAAGCTTGGCAAGGGGATATACCAGATATCCATGTATTCCAACTTTATCAATTGCTATTTCCTTCTATTCAATGTCATTTCTAATAACATGAATCTATCTAAGTATATGTCTGGTCTTCTTACCAGACTTAGGCTCATTAATTTGAAATATGATCCCACTGTTATCACATAACTTGTGATAAAGTCATTTACAGAGGGATTCACTCTTATACCCTATGTTGACCATTTTATCACAATTTACTTAGATTCCTTTTGTAGAATTTTCAATGTACATAACTAAAACACCTTTCTAGTTTCTCACTCCTTAGTCAATAAAATCAGGCCAGGATTTTGACAAATCCTTTTCATTTTGGAAACTAAATTTTGTGCAACCCTTCAACACATAACTTAGTTTATCATCCAAACAATTGAACAAATCCTCAATTGTTCTTTAAGGCTTTCACAAGACCATCTTATGAATTAACCTGTTATTGACTTATTATGCTCCTAGCATATACTTCATCACAGCGTGTGCGTCTGTTGACATACATGATCATTCTAATGGCGGAATCATCAGCAAATGATTTCATGTGATCAAGAACTTAATAGGTTCAGTGAACGACTATGACTCCATCATAGTAATTCTACTTTCATCACCATGAATAACCTATTCAACCTTGTTGATTTTAAACAGATTTGAAACATCTTATCATCATAAGACTCTTAACTCTTTGCCAATATTCTCTCACATAGATTCGGAAATCTTAGAATATATCGCACCCTTTCCTAGTCTCCCAATCACTCTTTCACAGAAGAGAACATTGGCACATTATTCTCAATAAGTAATATGTTATCAACATATAAGACATGGAAAAATAGTTCTTGCTCCCACTTAACTTCATGTATAATCATGATTCTTCAATCATGTGAATAAACCCATTCTCAATTATCACATGAATGAAAAGTATAATCCTTTATGCTTGCTTAAGACCATTTTGGGATCATTTAAGAAAGCTACGCATAACATGTTAGGATTCTTAGATATTTATCTAAGGTTTTGTGTACCAAACACATTCCTTTTCTAAATTCCCATTTTAGAAAAGCGAATTTTAATTATCATTTGCCATTCATCATCAAATGAAATGTGGCAATTCCTAACATAATTTATTTTGATCAACATCTTCATGTCAATCTATGCTCACATTTACTCTAAAGCTCTATTCACTTTAAGGAGACCCTCGCCTAGGTAATTAATCTACTCTTTGAGTAACAATATTTGGATTGTAATGCTATGGCTCGTATGTAACAAAGTCAATTTGGGATAATACCATTACTTTCGCAAAGCAATATTTTAACAGCAATACATGTGCGCTAAACTCCCACTGAACTATACTCCCACTCTATCTTTATAGATTATAGTTCCATTACTTTCACAAAGTAACACTTTAACAATAAGATATGTTTGACGATCCAATCTACTCCCACTCTATCTCTCAGAAATACATCTATCTTCTTGAGAGATAGCTTTGTGAGTTACAAACATATATATGGTGGAGTATTGGAAGTTTCTCTATACTAACGCATTAGCTCATAAAAGACCAGCTCCATCATAACAGTTTGATTCATGTTATATGTGAATCTGATCCATGTCATTTGTTAAATAGATTCTCTATTTTAGGTATCTCCTGGTTGACCATTCGTTTAGAATAATGTGTCCGTATTGTATCGCAAATTCCCTAATGTATGAGTTCAACAGCTCAACAAAACTTTATAATTGATCTTACATAAGTAAGTTGTTACTTTTAGTAACAATGGCATAAGGAGAATCAAATTCATAGCTTATGGACTTATAATGAACTAATCATTATAATTGTCTATTTGATCAATTTAAGTCGATAATCTTATGTTTCACGATGCAAGTAGTGTATGATGATAATCTTAGAACAAATGATAGGATAAAGTAAGTGACTTGGGTTCCAAATCAAGTCACCAATATCCAAAATACAACCCTTGTTTGAAGGATACAATCAAATTTACAAGTCGCACGAGGAAATCAAAATAGTTCTAAAATCTCAAAATACAACATAAAAATAAAGACAAAGCAATATAAAGCCAAGCTTCCATAGATCTAGCACCATGGTCGGCTACATCTAGCTTCCCTCAAGATCTTCTAGGCTTGCTTTTCCTTGCCTTTATCCTTGCTAGGATGCCCTAATTACAATAAAAAGGGTAATCATCACAACTTGTATCAAAATACCAAAGGTGAGATCGAAACATAAAATATGGGGATAGTTATTTACCTACTGGAATAACCTTTCCAGCTTTAATATCGCCAAGATATTTTGAACAATTTCTCTTCCAATGCCCAACACCACTACAATAGTAGCACTTGTCCCCGGATGGGGCACTGTACTTGGGCTTGGAGGAACTAGCTTCACTAGTCTTTGCTTTGTTCTTGTAGGGAGTTTTATTCTTTCCCTTATTGCCACTATTCTTGAAATTCCCTTTGCTCTTATGATTAACATTGAGCACATCCTTGGTGGTGCTAACACTTAGCCCCATGTCCCTTTCGGCTTGCACAAGCATTTTGTGAAACTCATCAAGGGAAACTTTCTTGTTTTGCATATTAAAATTCACCCTGAATTGAACATATGCCTTAACTTTGTTTAAGGAGTGAAGAATTCGATCAATGACGGGTTTCTCGGGAATCTCTACCTTTTGCATTTTTAAGGTCTCAACATGCTCCATCAACTTGAGCACATGAGGACTAACTTTTCGGCCCTCCTTAATGTTGAGATCAAAGAATGCGGATGCCGCTTCATATTGAATGATCCTTGGAGCTCGTGAAAACATGGTCACAAGTTTCGTATAGATCTCATGAGTGGTGCTAATCTTTATAGCACTTCTTTGGAGTTCGTCCTCCATTGAGAAGATCAACACATTTTTGATCGCGGCCGACTCCTTTTGGTAAACCTCATAGGCTTGCCTAGCGGCGGTGGTAGACCTAGCATTAGGTTCGGTGGGAGAGGCCTCGGTAAGGTAACGAAGCTTGTCGTCACCCTCCGCGGCCAAGCGAAGTTGCGCGTCCCAATCGGCGAAATTGGACCCATTCTTTTCTAACTTACAACGATCCATGAAGGATCGGAGCCATGAAACATTGGTGAGCGTGTTAGAGCTAGTGGTCGCGGATGAAATTGGAGTTGCCATTGTAATTGTGAAAACGATTTTGACTACAAAAATAGTAAGTGAAGGAATTAATAAACATCTATCGTTTTAATAATACTTGTAAACATTTTAAACAAGTTTTAAGCATTTATATAGTGACCTCTACCCAACTATTATAAATGATCCCGAGATCCAATTTCATATTAATTCGGGCACGGTGAGTCGATTCATCCCTTATTAATATAACTCGGTGGATTAACCTCTTAATCGATTCTACCTCTAGAACACTCGGTCGATAAAAATTACTTTAATATTTATATTTAGCCCGGAACACATGCGACTACGGTCACGAATACTTCCGTTGAGCTCAATCCAAATTTCGGTGTAATAACATTTTATTACCCACTTACCCAACGTAACAAGTTTAGCACCCCGGTGAGCCGAGCCTACTTCCTCATGAAATTGGGACTCATGGTTTCTACTATTCGGTAAGGCTAATTCTCAATTATTATTTAGTGAGAGGTCTTGTCAATTTATTATCTATCACGTTTTAAGCGAACTAAAGCGGTGAACTATGATAATTTTAATTGACACGGTCGATGACTCGATATGATATGCCTGTGTTGTTATGGCGATTTGGCAATGCATGCAACATATTAAAAGAAATGCAAAACAATAATAAAATTCCTAGTATGACCTTCCTAAAATAGAAAATCAAATAATCTATTACATATTCAGAAACCAAGTCCTTTGGTCCCTTGAATCTTCAAGTGGCACGCCTCCCAAGAACACCGTCTTTGTCAGAACGCCTTTCCGAATGGCACCGTCTTGAAGAAGCTCCATAATTACAAATAATAATAAAAATACAAAGCTATTCCTATTATACATTTGTAATATGAAAAACTAGTAAAAATAAAAGTGATACGAGATCACATTAAATTACAACCGAATCAATATTCCCTTTCATTACGGGTAATATTGATTAAAACTAAGGCCATACTAAAATAAAATTACATAATTCAAAAATTATATAAATAAAAGACATTTAACAATTGAAATATGCAACATTATAATATGTATCTATCATGCCAAATCGCCCTATTTAACTTATATCGATTATATAACCCGGTTTTATGGAAATGCGTGATCATAATTTCTTAAAATCACAAATTAACACTTAAATCACATTTAAGCTCAAGTTAATTATCCTAACACTCTTAGGACTCAAAAATTAGTCATCACTCAATTTTTGACAATAATTCAACTTGATTTAATTATATGTTCATTTTTTACCTTAAAATCACAACATTTATGAAATAAATCCAAATTAAATTACAATAATTTCAAAATTTGAATTTTAAATTTTTGAACATTCTGGAATATTTTCATGACACTCATAATGTCAAAAATCATGGTTAAAATTTTTGAATTAAAACATCTAAAGTATCCAAAAATCAATCCAATCAATTTTACAACTTTAAATCTGATAATTGGGATATTAATTCAACCTAAAATAATTTTCTTATGCCATGTAATTCGTTTTAGCTATTTATGCTAAAATAGTCACTATTTATGCCATTTTTACACTAAAAATTCATAAATCATGCAAAATGAAATCATTTCATCTCAAAATTTACATACACTGTGTAAATAATGCATGTGACAACATATTAAAGTTTCATGGCCTGGTTCGAAGTTTAACTACTTTTAACCATTTTACCTCTTTTAATCTATTTTTATCTTATAAAAATCATAAATCATGCAATATTAATACGAGATTTTACACACAACTTGTAAAATATTCATGTGAGGTCATATAACATTTTCAAGGTCAGAGAGTAAGTTTAACCAATTTTAGTCATTTAACCTCCATTTATGCCATTTTTATCTCATAAAAATCATAAATCATGAAATATTAATCACATTAATATGATATTTTACATGTAATACATAAAATATTCATGTGAGGTCATACTAAAATATCACGACCAGTAGTGAAGGTTAACTTATTTTAGTGAATAAAAGTTTATTTTACTCATAAAAATATAATTATTTCACTAAAAATCATAAAAATGAACAATAAATTACCATAAATCATAAAAATGACCTAAAAAAATTTCAGGGCCAGAATATTTAACATGCATCATGATTTCGTGATTTACTCTTATAAATCACAAATTTTTAGTTTTAATTAAGTTACTTTTAACTCGGAAAAACCAAACCGATTATGCATGCAACATCCTATGCTCTGATACCACTTGTTAGGTTCATATACCTATTATTAGACTCTTCTAATAGTGAACTAATTAACTTCTTAATTATTAGTTCTTTAGATCTAGTGCATGCATAACAAAAAAAGAGATCTATAAGAAAAACAATGTCCCATACATTGTATATGGGTTCGAAATTATGGGCACAAATAAGGTCACCTTCCTTATTTGTTACGATGTTTGTCGACGGGGCGTGAATGCCCTGAATTTGGAGGACGTAAGTGCTTTTGACTACTTGTTTGGTTATTTCTTTTCATTTTCATTTAGAAGTGATCATAAGAATGACCCCCTTTCCCGCTTAGAGCCGATCATAGGAATGACCCCTCGTTTGCTTGCTTATCTTAGTGGGTGCCCTGACCCTGGGTGGACTACCCTGACGCTCCAGCTTTCGTGGCCAAGGTATTCGTCCTAGGAGCTCGAGCCGGTTGTTGCTGAGGACGTCCATGAGACCTGTGTGGTACCTAGGCGAGCGTTTGACTCTACAGTGCTCTCGTGACACTTTTGCGGTTCCCATCGAACCTCCATGGACGATGTTTAGGGAGCCTTCTGACGCCGAGAGAGAGGCTGACATGGCCGACGCGAGCGGTGATGCCCTTCTCCTTTCTGGCGAGGAGTGCTCTGAGTTCGTTCATCGGAGGTTGGCGTTTTGGCCAGTTGTGGTAAGTACTTCACTTTTGTTTTGACTTGTCGAATGACGAATGATCGTCAAATAAGTAAAAAAAACTATTTAAAAATTCGTAGGAGATCGAGGTGGTAGGCGTCGAGCCCCCAGCGAACCCAGAGACACTTGAGTACACCGACGCGGCGGGGATGACGATGATCTCGGAGATCCGTAACTTCGGCGAGGAGGTGACGGACGCTGGCCTGAAGGAGTGGCAGCACTTAGTGAGGAGGGTAAGCCCCCAGCTTCGGCTGTCTTTTGCTGTCCTTATTGCATAAGAAGGCGTTCACTCCTTTCTGAAAACCTTTTGCTATTCAAATGTAGGTGGCACCGTCTCAGCATGTGGCGCTGTGGAGGATGGCCAACCGGCTGCGAGCCACGGCCATCGAGGCACTTGCAGGTAGCCGAGGACGAGAGGTATGAAGCTCTCATTCTCTTTATTTCGTTTCATATTTTGTTGCGTTTTCCCTGCGTTTTGTTTCGAAATGTTGAATGAAATGATTGAAATGAGGCATTTCTTTATCATTTGCAGAGAGAGCGTGATCGGAGCGCGAGCTGGCGCAGTCCCAGGAGGAGACAACTCGCTTGTTGAGGGAGTTGGAGGTCCGGGATGCTGAGATTGCCGCTCTCGAGGCGACCGTAGCTGAGCTGAGTGGCGACCAGGACTAGCTGTTTTCCCTTGTTTTTGTTGTTGTTGTCTTGTATATACTTGTACATTTTGGACTTAATTTTGGACTTTTTGGACTTGTTTTGGGCGAAAGCCCCCAGTTTGATGTGCACGTCGCATTTTGATGTATATATGACGGCCTGAGTGCCTTTGCTGCTGGTTGTTCGTTGCTCCTGCAGGTTAGCTTAAAAAACAGGTTTGGTAGATGAGGGTTTGTGCCGTCATGCTGCCGAAATTTACACAGAATTTGCAAATAAAACACATAACACGTAGATGGCGTAAATTGGCGCAAAATGAGAAAATGTGAAAAAAGAGCCCGAAAATGAGCAAAAATGACCGAAAATGAGCAAAAATGCAAAAAATGCCCAGAAATGAGCAAAAATGACCGGACGGGCAAAAAAATGAGCAAAAATGACCGGACGGTAGGGAGGGCTACCCCCTAAAAATAAACTTAAAAAGAAATGTATAAGTGTGAAATGTAGTGAAAACGAGGAGTGAAATGATTCCCTTAAAAAAGAAAATAAAACAAAATGGGTAAGTGTGTGTGTTTGGCGAAAATGTCGATTTCGTCTCGAAAAGCGAACCTGAAAAGAATTAGAAAATATAAAATTTGGTAATTTGACTGAATTACCAAAATAATAACCTATAGGAATAGGAAATTTTACCAAAACAAATTAGGAAAGATCCAAAGTTGACAATCACGGAAAACAGCCTGGGGAAGAGGCGCAACAAGAGCTGCGACTCTTCGAAGAGGCGCAGCAGATGCTGCGCCATTTCCCCAGCTAGTCAGACCTCGACAGAAATTAGGAAATTGCATTTAGTATAAATAGAGACTTCGGGGAAGCTTTTATTCACACAATTCCTCCATCTTTATTCCGTCTATCTCATAAAAGCTCTCATATCTTCATAAAAATTTCAAAATCATGGATGCTTTCGAAAACCGTCTCAAGGAGTGGACAAATGAGTTCACAAATGTTGAGAAACATGACATGGGTGCATTTAATTTGGGATCGATCTTGAGTCTCAAATTAGTGAAGATCGTGAAGCCTTTCTTGGATGCCTGTCTCGATTATTGGGACCCTAATTTTCATGTGTTCGCCTTTCTTGGAGGCGATATTTGTCCTTTCCCTGAAGAAATAGCTGCTATTGGAGGATAGGACCCAGAAAATGCACCCGCTATACCCTTTAGCTCTCAAGGGTATAAGAGTAAATTTGGAGACTTGCTTGGATTGACCAAGGCTGAGGTTGACCGTCTTGTGACCTCGAAAGGAGTTCGCATGTTTGACTTTATTGACCGATTTATAAATAGGGAAGACCCTTCTATTTCTTATGTTGCGAGACGCAGGGCGTTCGGGTTTTGTCTACTGCATTTTTATGTCCTTCAAGGGCATGTTGACAAGGAGATGAGAGGGGATCCTCGTTTCTTAAGCTTAGTAGAATAAATGGAGCTGCGCAAGAGCCCAGCGTGCCTTTGCTTAGGAGAGACCATTCTTGGTTTGGATAACAGAAAAGCCAACCGCGAACTTCCTTATTTGGGGAGTCCCATCATTCTGTAGGTAAGAACCCGCTTTCCTTTCTTTTTTTTCTTTCAACCGGTTTTTTTTTTTTCTTTCCAACCGTTTTTTCTTTTTTTTTCGTCTCTTTCTGATTGACAATGTGGGCATTAACTCCCGTCTTTCTTTGCAGGTTTGGCTTTTGAAGCGTCTGCGGTTGATCGAGCCCCCAGTTAATGTGCTAGGATACCATGCTCGATCAATTGCAATGAGAACCAGACTCTATATGGTGGACTTCACTTGGGTTTGCAACTATTAGGAAAATAAACTGAAGAATGAAGGAGGTCCCCTAATCCGGTGGATTGTGCCATGGTGGCATCTCAGGTCAGTCACTGGAGTTTCATCTTTGGACCCGACTCGATCAGTTCGCATCCCTGGCTTGGAATTCATGATTTGCATTTTTCCGGAGAGGCTGATGAGGCAAATGGGCTTTAAGCAGAAGATTCTGAAGCTTGACACCATCCCTCAAACTGCATTGGCACACACTACAGAGACTTGTCGGGAATGGGAATTCAAGTGGGCTCAGAGGAACATGTGGTTCATACCCGCTCCTATTGGCTCCTTATGGGTATCTGACTCATACTTGCAATAGAGGAAGGCTGCTACTCCCGAAGAGTGTAAGAAATTGAGGAAGCACGAGCCTATTGATTACAAGATTCGCGAGGTAGCAAAGGAGAACCAGAAGTACTTGAATGAGGAGGAAGAAGTGGCCGGATTCCGAGTTGTTCATCCGTCGAAGAAACCGAAGACCGCTCCAGTCGTAGAGATGGTGGTGGATCGAAATGGTAAGGCTAGACCGCGAGAGAGACCTTTGGTGATTAGGTCAGAGATAGCACAAGAGCGCCCGGCTCGTGGTCGAGACAAGAAATATGACAAGGGCGACAAAGGCAAAGAGAAAATCAAAGAATAGCCTTAGTCATTTATTATAGTATTTATTTATTACTACCTAAGTTGTAATAAACGGCGGGGTTTTTAGAATCCTAGCCTAGCATTTATTTTCATCATTTTATATTATGTGGCATATTATTATTATTTATGGAACAAATGAATAAAAGATTAATTAGTTAAGAAACTATTATGATTTCCTTTCATTATTCTTGTCAAATTTCAAATGCGAATGCAGATGTCCTTCTATCTACATTTTAAAATAACGGGTTGTATCCTGTGAAGGATTGCCTACGTATTCATTTAAAAATGAAATCAAACCCTTGCGCGTAGTTCGAATAAATGTAAAAGAATAATTGTTCTAAGCAAGAGCTTGTAGTGAATTAGAAAATAAGCATGAGCTTTACTTACTTCTAAAATACAATTCAATTTATTTGATGATATGAGGATGTCGAAGTGTCAAAATGCAAGAGCAAGATGACATAAGCTTTCTTTCAGCGGGCCAAGGGCCATTTTTATTTCGTGTCGCATGTGCGGCACATAGGTACTACGCGAGGCGCGTTTCCTTGTCCTATACTAAGGGGAATATCGCTTCAGTTAGTCGAGGTTAGTTGGGTTAGCGAATTCATTCCCATCTAGGTCTGTAATCATAACCGCACCCCCCAAGAGTATGGACTTGACTAAGAAAGGTCCGACCCAGTTGGGTTTAAACTTTCCACGCGGATCGACAGGTAGGAGAGCTCTGACTGATTTGAGCACCAAGTCTCCTTCTTTGATATTTCTGGGCTTAACCCGTTTATTGAAGGCTCGTGTGATACGAGCCTGATATGTTTGCACATTATACAATGCGCGCAACCTTTGTTCGTCCAAGAGGATGAGTTCTTCATATCTATCTCTCTTCCAATCAGCTTCTGGAATTTGACTTTTGAGGAGAATGCATAAAGATGGAATCTCTAGTTCAACCGGTTATACAGCTTCCATGCCATAAGTGAGAAAGAAAGGAGTGGCCCCAGTGGGCGTCCTAACTGATGTGCGATAACCCCATAACGCAAAAGGTATCTTGCTAGGCTAATCGCGATAGTTATCGATCATTTTCTGGAGGATTGTGACGACATTCTTGTTAGCGGCCTTTACCGCGCCATTAGTTTGAGGTCTATACGGCGAGGAATGATGGTGTTTGATTTTGTATTTAGCTAGCAATTGCTCAGTCTCGGCCTGGAAATGTGATCCATTGTCACTGATGATCTCATGTGGGCAACCATATCGACAGCTGATATTGGTTTGTATGAACTTTACCACGTTTTTGGCAGTGAGACTAGTGTAAGATGCCGCTTCGACCCATTTAGTAAAATAGTCGATCGCTACCAAAATGAAACAGTGACCTCCTGTTCCGGCTGGAGTGATTTTCCCGATGATGTTGATTCCCCAAGAAGAAAATGGCCAAGGAGATGTCATGGTGTAAAGTAGTGAAGGAGGGACGTGTTGCACATTCCCGAAGATTTGGCAATTATGGCAATGTCTGACGTACTTGATACAATCCGACTCCATTGTGGTCCAGTAATATCCTAGACGCGTGATTTTCTTTGCCATCATGGGTCCACTCATGTGAGGACCACATTCTCCATCGTGAACTTCTTCCATCACTTTTTGTGCCTGTGAATGATCAAGACAACGCAAGACTACACCAAGAGGTGTTCTTTTGTACAATTCTCCTTGCATGAGGAGGTATTGAGAGGCTAGTAGGCGTATGGCACGTTGTGCCCTCTTATCCATATCTGGTGGATCAATTTCTATTCCCCTCTGACTGACGACGTATCCCAGAAGCTTGCCTGACGTTACCCCGAATGCACACTTCTGAGGATTGAGCCTCATGTTGTACTTTCGCAATCTTAGGAAGAATTTGTGAAGGTTATCAATATGCCCCTTCCTATATTTGGACTTGACGATCATATCATCGACGTATACTTCTACTTCTTTATGCATCATGTCATGAAGCAATGTGGTCGCAGTGCATTGATATGTAGCTCCAGCATTGATTAGCCCGATGGCATCACAGTATAGCAATATGTGCCCATTGAGTAATGAAGGCTGTCCTATGCATGTCTTCTATGGCCATCTTGATCTGATTATACCCTGGATACCAGTCCATGAAGGATAACAATGCCTGATCTGCTGTATTATCTACAAATATGTCGATGTGAGGTAGAGGGAAGTCGTCCTTGGGACTTCCTTTGTTTAAGTCTGTGAAATCAATACAAACTCGAATTCGCCCATCCTTTTTGGGTACGGGGACTATGTTAGCCACCCAGTCTGAATACTCGGAAACTTTGATTAACCCGGCTTTGAATTGTTTATCGACTTCTTCTTTGATTTTAAGAGCCCATTCGGTCCTCATTCGACGAAGCTTCTATTTTACGGGTTTGAAATCTGGTTTGATTGGAATTCTATGCTCTGCAATATCCCTGTCAATTCCCGGCATGTCTTTGTAGGACCAAGCGAAAACGTCCTTGAACTCGTGTAGGAGGTCTATGAAATTGGCCCTTTCAGTTGGGTTTAAGGTCGTCCCTATCCTAAGTTCTTGGGGTTCTAGTTCGGTTCCTACATTGATGGGTTCGGTGTCATCTATAACTGGTGCCCCTTCCTCCTCTTGTAGTATCTCTTTAACCATATAGGGTGGTAATTTGACTGAGTCTGGGTCAGGATCATCCTCATTATCATCATAAATAGAATTGCATTCCGAATAACACAAAGAGTAAGCAGAATATGATTTATTCATATTAAATTTTGAAAAGAGTTGAAACAAGGAAGCCATCTGTTCAGTAGTCAGTGGCGGTAAAGGGACAGCTGCTGGGGCATTTCCCAAGCTGTTGTTACTACTTGACGCTATGCTAGGAGAAACAAGGTGATGGGGAGTGACGACAGAAGGAGACTCTCTAGCAACTTTTCTAGACTCAGACTCTGATTCCGACTCCGACTCCGACTCTGACTCGAATTCGTTGTCTTCACGTTCTCCTTTGAACATCTCCCCTTCTCCAGTGGTGACTTTGAAGAGCTTTCAATTCTCGTCCGACTCCGACTCCGACCCACCATCTTGGACAAGAGTCCTTTACGGATGTCATCTTCAATTCTCGTCCCTAGCACAGTCATATCTTTGAAGGTCTTTATGTTTTGGTACCTCAAGTGGTTTGCGTAAATAGGCCTCAGGTTATCTACGAACTTTTCCACAAGAGTAGCTTCATCTGGATGTTCAACCATTTGTATGCTAGTCTTCCTCCACCTACTTAGAAAGTCGGTGAAGCGTTCTTTCTCGTTTTGGGTAAGAACCTCTAGAGTGCGCATGTTGACTTGGATCTCAGCATTATCCGTGTATTGTTTAGTGAATTCAATTGCGGCATCATCCCAAGTGGAGATTTTCTTGTGTTCCAAAGAGTAAAACCATTGCTTAGGAATGGTGTCGAGAGATGAAGGAAAGATCCTTAGGAACATCTCGGGTTTGATGCCATTGATAGACATGTAGTCTTTGAAAGCACGAATGTGGTTCAAAGGAATTTCATGCCCCTTGAACTTTGGGATGTCAGTCATGTTGAAGTTGGTTGGCAATTGAGCATTCACGGCCTCGTACTTATAATTGTTCTCCCTGTAGATGTCATCTCCCTTAAGGTACATTAGTTGCTCTTCCAAGTATTGGAGTCGCTTTTCGGCTTCAGTAGGACCTAGTGGGGGGTTGGGTTCTGGTTGCCCAACAAAGGGTGGAATGTCATCATGCACGCTCGCATTAGGAATATCATTCTCTGCAGGAGGAAGCCTAGTTTCTACAGCAACGATTCGGCCTTCAATAGCGTTGAGACGAGCATAAGCTTGATCTTGGCTTGTTTGGAGACGAACGAGCGCAGCTAGGATTAGATCATTACCATTTTGGGGTTGTCCATTAACACTTGCGTGACTAGTTCCAGGCATCTTGGAAACTGGATAAGAGATCGACGACGAATCAAAACACGATCGACCATTTTAGCACACTTACTCATAAAAGACTCAACTTGTGAAACGGGAGTGTGTCACAAAGTTTTGAAATGTTTGTCCTAAGCAACTGTAGTGTAGTTGTAGGAGTGCTGACTCGAAGTGAGGTTTTGAAATGGGTTTTGAGGCCCGGATTTTGACAGGACATTTGGACATAGTTTCGACTCATTTTGCGCTATTTTAAGCCATTTCGAAATGTTTACATTTTGAAAAAGGGTTTTTATTTTACAAAATTTCGTCATGGTTTTGTTTACAAAATGGTGATCACATATAA
This sequence comes from Silene latifolia, assembly GCF_048544455.1. NCBI lineage: Eukaryota > Viridiplantae > Streptophyta > Magnoliopsida > Caryophyllales > Caryophyllaceae > Silene > Silene latifolia. The sequence continues at coordinate 84,559,140 of NC_133528.1, forward strand.
GCATTCATACAAGCATTATAACGGTATGCTCAGTGCATTTATAAGGGTTTTGGCTTAAAAGGTGGGTTGCCATACCAAGAAAACAAACCCTGGCCTATGGAGAGGTCCCTGCCAAACAAGAGTAAGGTCGGTTCCTAGTCCATTTTCTCGAGTAGTGAAAGCCCTTGATACAAACATGAGTATGTACCACGGTATGGTTGACGTCAATCGCTATCTATCCTTAGCCCCAGATAAGAATTTGGACCGTCCAGACGGGACGATTGGTCGAATGGGTTGGGTTGGGCCTAGGAAGGCCGAATAAAACGACCTAAGAAGGTCGAGTAATGAAAACCGACAACTGTCTCGTATAAACTATTCCCTAACCTTGTTCAAGTTTCACCCTTGGCAACACGTAAGTGTATTATCCCTAGCAGAGTCGGCAAACTGTGGACACGGGGGCCCACAGGGGGCGCTTGGGAACAAGCGTTTTCATTTGTGGAGTCGCCACCAATTTTGATGGGAAATTGGAACCGTTCGAATACCTCGCGCCATGTCAAGACACAAAGTAGTGACATGAACACTAAGAACTCGTTACCCTTAGCATTCTATGTCTAGAATGACTCTCGTGGATGCCAATGAACACGGATGTTCACAGAGATCTGGAGTAAGGGGTGAGGGTACGTATTAGGAAGTCCTTTTACTGAACACCTAATCCCGCCCGCCTCGATAGCGGTCTCTACTAATTATTAGGAAAATTATTTATAGTTGATATGTTGTCGATTATATGCATGCAATGCAACATCCATCATTTTGATCCTAGCATGTGAATTATTACTAAGTCGGTGAACATGTAATTTAGCACACAATTGAGTCAAAGTTGATGTTAAATTAATTACATGTGAAGAACAAGCAAATAAATCATACAAAATAATACGATAAATAAATAACGATAAAAAAATACAATAAATTACAATGATATAAGTGATTTACGTCAAAAATATACTTAAGACGGGCGATTTGAGAAAAATAAAGGAAAATAAATAAGGTTAGAAAATATGGACAGATTAGGAGTGATATTATGACTAATAGTCGATTAATTACATAACTAAAGAGTTTAGTCGAAGCAACAACGGAAGTTCAGAGACAGAACTCATCCCAGAACAGGCGCACCATTGCTGCGTCCCTTGGAAGAGGCGCAGCTTTCACTGCGTCTGTTCCTGAGGTGAGTTCTGGCTGTGAAGTCAGAACTACAAGTAGTTAATATTCGTTGGTATGTTCAAAGGTTGATTATCGATATTCGACTCAAGTGAAAGTGATTTAGCATGTTAATTATGTACAAGACCGTCGTAAAAGTGATAAACACGAATTAAAACGGATTAAGACTAATAAAACGAGTTAAGAACGAATTATAAACGAGTTAGAACTAATTAGGATTAATTAAGAAGATGGAAACGAACTGAAATATATGATAAACTGGAAATAAACTTGTACAAAAGTCGAATTCCAGAGACTTGATATGAACAAATCGAATCTCCAAAACCCAAGTTTGATTTAATGACGAAAACCCGCAAATATCAATTATTATGGATTTAAGCCGCGAAATAAAACACGATAAATATTAAGAATGTATCAAAATTTATTATGTATGAATGAAAGAAAGAAAATAAGAAATTAAAACAAAAAGGAACGAAACCAACAGAGAACCGAGGAAGAAGAAGAAGAAGAAGAGTAGGAACTGCGGCAGCCTCTGGAAGAGGCTCAACAGATGCTGCAACTCTTTGAAGAGACGCAGCAGTTACTGCGTTTCTTCTCGACGTCTGCTTACTGCTGATCCGTAAAAGCAGTTTAATAAAAGGGTTTTATAAGTCGGTTTTAAACATATTTTTGACGTAAATCTTACATTAATTGGTACAAGAATATAAAATACAATAAAAAAAAGATGGGATTTACACCCTCAGACTTACATGTTTGACGAAGCGAGATTAACTAAGTTATCGTTTTAGTGATTGCTCGACTCGAATGTATGAAGAAAGTGCCCTCGTAAGAGGATTTAGATTAAGTTGATTGATGTGTAGTGGTCAAATTGGTCGGTCATGCAACGTGACTGGTACTCAGAATGATCTGAGCTTATGTGGTCGATTGATCAAGCACGTGGACGTCAAAAGCTTAGAGCACGGTCTTAGAATGCAAAGGGAGAAGATAAGGGCGGACACTCGCGTGAAAAATATGTGGAACGAATGTCCCTATTTATATTAAAAAATATGGAGAGTTATGGAATGACTCAAACTTTGGAAACAAATCACGGAAAAATCTGAAAACAGGCAGAAATGAGCTGGGGAAGAGGCGCAGCAGCTGCTGCGATCCTTGGAAGAGGCGCAGCATTTGCTGCGTCATTTCCCCAGAGGTTTCCTCCTGCGGAAGAAAGAATTCCGCGTTTCTTTTATGGAATTGCGGTGGATCTCTACTTCCTTATTTCTTAAAATACGATTTTCGGGATATATTTTACCAAAAAGATATAAAATTAATTTATGGAATAAAAATCAGGAATATTCTAGGACATTCCGACTCGGCATTTTAAACGGTCTATTAGAAAAGGAAGCGATTTTTTACCCGGACTCCAAATGAACTCTAATTACTGTCAAAACGACCGTATCGGTGCGTAGATGACGACCAAGGGGTAGACACAAGTATTTGAGCTATCACATGATGATAAACTTACGAACTATCATAAATCATTCCGCGTACCAAACATGCGGCCCAATCATCACTGGGTGGTTGGCGGGAGGTGCAGAAATGAGGTATTTACAAATATTCTCCCACTTGGCCTTTGTGTTGACTTGATGGTCCAATAACTATAATGTGCACTTTTATGTTAAGCTCACTAACTTTAATATACTTAATCGAATTAGAACTAATTGGATTAAGGCGGTCACACGTCATTTATTAATCTACATGATTCCTTCCATGTATCACAAATCAATTCCAAATCTAAGTCACCTTTAATTTGAGAAGAACATTAATTCTCACAATAAGTCACATGTAATCTAATACTCGTAATGTATACATATACTATAATGACTAATATGTCTATTATAACATAAACAATACTATAAGTGAACTCTAAATGTCACATTTATTACAAGCATATTAACTTTATAATAACAAAGCCTTTGATACAACACCCATGCGTTCTACATGGCCAATGAACGTCTTGGGTGGTAATCCCTTAGTTAATGGATCTACTACCATCTTATCCGTTCTTATATGCTCAAATGACACACTTTGCTTCTTTACCTCCTCCTTGACCGATAAGAACTTTAATTCCATGTGCTTAGCCCCCTTAGAGTATTTATCGTTCTTAGAGAAGAAGACGGCTGCAGAATTATCACAATAAATTCTCAGCGGCTTGGCTATACTATCGACGATCCCAAGTCCCGAGATAAAGTTTCGCAACCATAATGCATGAATAATGGCCTCAAAGCAAGCCACAAATTTAGCTTCCATAGTAGAAGTAGCACTGACAGACTGCTTCCCACTTTTCCATGATACTGCCCCTTTAGCTAAAAGGAACAAGTAGCCAAATGTCGATTTTCTACTATCAACACATCCGGCATAATCTGAATCTGAATAACCAATCACCTCAAGATGATCGGATCTCCTATAAGTAAGCATGAGCTCCTTAGTGCCTTGCAAGTAACTAAGGACCTTCTTCGCAACTTTTCAGTGGTCCATCCCGGGATTACTTTGGTACCGACCCAACATTCCAAAAGCAAAGGTGATATCTGGTCGGGTACATGTCTGAACATAATTCAAACTCCCAACCACTGATACATATGGAACTCTCTCCATTTCTTTTCGTTTCAGTTCATTAGGGGACATTGCATTTTACTAAATTTGTCCCCTTTTTGTATAGGAACTATCCTTGCAGAGCATTCATTCATTCTATATCTCTCTAAAACTTTGTCAATGTAAGATTTCTAGGCAACCCAAACAATCCTTGTGATCTACTACGGAAAATTTCAATTCCGATCACATAGGATGCCTCACCCATATCTTTCATTTCAAAGTTCTTAGATAGATATTTCTTTACATCATGCAACATGCCTAGATCATTCGCAACAAGTAAAATATCGTCAACATATAAGACCAAAATAACAAATCTGCTCCCATTGATCTTAATGTAGATACACCGATTGACGGTAATCTCTACAAATCCATATGAAGTGATGGTATCATTAAACTTTAAATACCATTGTCTGGAAGCTTGCTTTAGCCCATATATCGACTCTCTCAGCCTACACACCTTATCTTCATTACCCGGGGATGCAAATCCTTCAGGTTGGTCCATATATACTTATTCCTCAAGCTCACCATTTAGAAAGGCGGTCTTTACATCTATTTGATGAAGCTCCAGATCATAATGAGCTACCAAAGCCAAGACAATTCTTAAAGAATCTTTCATTGACACCGGAGAGAATGTTTCTTTATAGTCAATACCATCCTTCTGAGTGAAACCTTTGGCAACAAGTCGAGCCTTATACCTTTCAATGTTGCCTTTAGATACCCTTTTGGTCTTATAGACCCATTTAGACCCAACGGCCTTAGAACCCTCAGGTAACACTACTAAGTCCCATAATTTGTTGTCATCCATAGATTTTATCACCTCTTTCATGGCAATTAACCACCTTTTATAATTATCACTTTCCATGGCCTTATGAAATGAGACTAGATCCTCACTAATGCTCAAGTCACATTCAACCTCAATGTTATATGTCTTGTAGTCATCTGGGATGGTTCATCTTCTTTTTCTTATAGATCGCCTTAATTGTTCCTATGGAACGTTGGCTAATCTTGTAACACCCCAACTATCCGGCCAAGATAATTGGAGCGTTACCATCTCGATTTCTCGAGGTAGGGTTTCAAAACTTCAATCAAAGAACATTTTATAAATAAACATAATGTTTAATGATTATATAAACTTAAACAAATGAATAAAAATACAACTCATGACATCTATACTCTTCTAATCAACTAGACTCGTCTCGTGACTCATCGAGCTCGTCCCATCTTCCGCGTTCTATCCAAACAACCTGTACTTAATCTTCTCCCCATATGACCAAAGGATATCATATGGATCGAAACAGGACACCCCAAAAGAGATAGGTGACAATTACACAGACACAACAAACGTCAGTTTCATTTAAATAAATAAAGTGTGACTCGACTCGAGTGTGAACATACAACATGACTATGAGATGAATGAACCACCATCAACAACCACCACCACGGTACCGGGACACGCCCAGACATACCGACATACACATTGGTACTGGGACACGCCCAGACATACCGATAACCACAAACAGGTACCGGGACCCGCTCAGATGTATCGGGTCCGGAAGCCAACCGGATCCTCTGCCAGACGTCGTGTCTCAACTACACGCGTCCCTCCAAACTCAAGTCATCAATATGTACGTCCCTCTTGGAGTGGGAAGCTCCAAGAGGCGACTCAAGCGTAAGACGGTCTCCCAATCCTCTTACGTCTCCAACACAAGTAACCAATCAAACCACCATGTCCTCTGACACACAAGACAACACAACAAATACGATATACCACATAACATGCCAATTACTGACTCACTCAATGCAAAAGAATGATAAAAACTCATTTTGTAAATAAATACGACAATGAAACTGAGTAGGATAAACCTACCTCATAGCATATCCTCATAAGCAAATCGTCACACAAGTTAGGCCCGTCTCGTAAAATCCACTACTACAGATACAGGCTATAACAACGGTCAAAAACCGTTGTTATATAAAAAATCGGACGTTGTTAAAGCGTCCGTTGTTAAAGGTTGTAACAACGGTTGGTTTATCTAAGCAACCCGTTGTGAAAACTATTAACAACGGTTAAAAACCGTTGTCATTACGAGACATTCGTTGTGGAAAGTGTGACTAATTTTTGGTGGGAAAGTTATAACAACGGTTACAATAGAAAAAACCGTTGTTATAACAAAAGACAACGGGTTTTTTTAATAACCGTTGTTGTTGATTTTAAATAAAAAAATTATATATTACTAGATGGATGCATTATTACTGCAATTCCGATGCATAATGCATTATTACTGCCAAATCCCTGCATATGAAAGGACACAATAATATATGGAATGAGAAGGGTTATAAGATTTGGAACAACTTCCTAAACATATTAATTAAAAAACAACTCAAACGACACATTACTAAGTATAAATTCATGCATTATCTCAATAACCAATCCATTATATCACTATCTCCACCCTAAACTCCAAACCCTAAATCTTTAAAACCTAATAAACTCCAAACTTCCTTCAACAATGAATGATACCATTCGTAATACATGCATTATGATCGAGTACAACAAGAGTTTCATACGCCGGTTGCTGGAAATCGAGAGGAGGTACAGGAGCTACCTTGAGGACGCTCGGATCGCACTCAAGGACGCTAAAAAAAATGGCTTGTTAGAGCCGCAGATAATGCAGCTATATGACGATATAGCATCTGCGGAACGAAACCTCCAAATAGCAAAGGAGGACAGGATGAATATCATAGAAGAGAATGCATCCCTATATGAATATCTAAGAATTGTATTTTTAGCAATGCATTAAGTTTATGTATATATATCAATTAATTAAGTTTATGCATTCCTCTCCATCATCTTCTTTGTTTTATTTTATTTAATTTGTTTTACTAATAAACGCAGAAAAACTAATTAAGCGAATAATAATTAGAGACAGAACAATGACGGAGAAAAACACATGCAAATAAAAGAATTAGAGAAAGAACAATAATGACGGAGATGACAAAACCTAAAACCATAAAGCGATAGATATTTACCTGATAATTAGAGAAAGAAAGAGACGATGACAACAACAGTGACGGAGATGATAAAGCGATGATGATAAAGAGACGATGAGAAAGAGTGTGGTTGTGTGTTTGTGTTTGTGTTTGTGTTTGTGTTTGTGTTTGTGTTTGTGTTTGTGTTTGTGTTTGTGTTTGTGTTTGTGTTTGTGTTTGTGTTTGTGTTTGTGTTTGTGTTTGTGTGGTATATAATGTGGTATAAGTATTGACAACGGTTATTACACATAAACCCGTTATCATTAGATAATATATTAACAACGGGTCCTTAGAAAACCGTTGTTAAAAAGTATTAACAACGGGTTTTAATATAACCGTTGTAATTACATTTCACAAATTTTGCGCCAAATTATTAACAATGGTTATAATGTATTACAGAGTAAACTGTTGTTATTAGTTTTTATATTAACAACGGTTGTGCAAGTTTGACCCGTTGTTAAAACCAATAACAACGGTTAACAACACATAACCGTTGTAATTAAGTTAGTAAAATTCGCGCCATCCATTCTACAACGTCTTATGGTGATTTTCGTAAATAAGCGTTGTTAAAGGGCCGTTGTGGTTGCCTGGATTTGTAGTAGTGATCGTCTCACAAAACGCATTTCCTAAAATACGATAATAATACAAATACATATAATTATACTCATCCAATCATACAAATACGTATACAAATACGTATAAATATACTAATATATTTATACAAATATGTATAAATATACTAATATATTTATACAAACATGTATACGACAAATTAAACCCGTCTTATACAATTCAAATCCCGACTCAACTCAACCCGTGACTCCCTCCTTACTCATGGCAGCCACCACCAGCTGCTGCCACCACCGGCTAGCCCCAACCACCATAAGCCACCGCACTACAGCCCCCACCACACCACTCGATAACAACAACAACAATAACGGCAACCACCAATAACAACACCAACCCACACGACAACAACAACCATAATACGGCCACCCAGCTCCACCGTGGGTCCCCCTGTAATATCCTAAATATTTTAATATTTATTATTATTAATTTTAATATAAAATTATTCAGTTTAATATTTAAGCTAGTCTCCAAAGCATGTTTAGTTTTGGAAAGGAAAATCAACCGACTAAAAATCTTATTAGGGCTCTTTTATTCTATTTATAGTCCGACTTTTCCATTGCCTTTATAACCTATGCCTTTCTTTTACGGTTTCTCCATTAACACTACCAAAATCCATATTTACATATTTCATCCAATCTCATTCAATTAATTTGATCTCATGTTGCTTGATATGGCTATGCGCATCAAGTGCATCATTATTTATCGCTTTCAAGAGCATTTGTCAATCACGTATTCAATTTGGTGATTGAATTAGCTACCCTGATTCCATAACAAGACTCTTATTATATCGTTGATGCACCAGTACTTATTTTCTACTCGTTCATCTGATAATTGTTAGTGTTCGTACCATTGCGAGCAAACCCGAGTTGGGTATAAGGTAACACGATTCTACCGATCCTATGATTAATATTATTGTTCGAAGTTGTGTGTATATGTGCAATTATTTGTCTTTGTATGATAATAGTGATAAATTTATGTGGTTCAATATTATGCGTACTAGTAATTTAATGTTTTCTACTCTTAATTTTATTATTGTGAGATGGGTTGAATTATGATGGGTTTAAACTTAGATAATTGAATGAGTTGAGATATACGACGGTACTGAATCGGGTTAGTTTGGAATATAGTGCCATCGGTAGCGTCACTTGAGCGTGTAAGTTTATGTTGCTGTTGAATTGTAGAATTATAATCAAGCACCAAGGCACCTTAATGAAATCTTGTCATTGTACGGAAGCGGTCAATGATTCGGTGCACAAGAGATGTTCTTTTAATAAGAAATTGAACTTTGGTATTTGTTATTGGGAGGCTGACATTATTTATTTTGAGACTAAGGTTGTAAATTAATTTTGTATTGTTAATTGTCGTATATTTCTGTTGGGGTTGGTGTCCTTAACAGTTAGTGCAAGGACTTATAAACCTCTAAAAGGATCAAAGGGCATACTTTGGTATTATTATCAGTTGATCCACGTTTATCAATAACGGTTGGCTTGCTAGATAAGTTTGACGTTATTGTCATACAGATGGCGGTGATCAACTGGTCCCTAAAAGTCACACCTATAGGATACGTTCGAGAGATGTGACGGTATGAAAATACTGTCATGTAGATGCCAAAAATTGACTAACCAGTTAGTCCGAGTTATTTGACTAGCAATTAGTCAAATGTGTGATGTTGAGATATTATATTTAATACGGATTAAATATCATGGGCTATGGCGAATTAACCAGTTAATTCGTAAAATTAAATATAAACGATTTATATTTAATTAAATGTATATTGAATATAATTATACAATCTTGTCTTTGTCGGACACGAATTAATAATTCTAACCCGTATTATTAGTCGATGCCTTAATTTCCGATAACCGATAACAGTTTATAATATAAACCCGTCATATACATTTTAGCATTTGGCGAACTGGACCTCGAGCCAAAATTAAGAGGAAGTGGAAGCCCACTTCCCCATGCATGCACTCGGTCCGGCCGAACCAAACAAAAGGAGAGACTCCCTCCCCTTTTGACCTAGACAATTTCATTTGCAGAAAAACTAGGGTTTTGAAGAGCACTCTCCTCTGAAAAACCTGAGATCTCTCATCTCGACAAAAACTCACATCAGTTCTCCCTATATTGCAAGGCAATCGGAGAACACTGTTCTAGCACAAGGGCATATCTCGGACAAAGTCTTGGGTGCAACAATTAGGAGGAAATCTGCTTTGATTTCTGTTCTTTACGCCGCAATTTTAAAGGACCCGAGGTTATTTCTATACATTAATCATTTCATTGTGTTTATCGTTTTATGACTATAAATTGCATGTTTAAATTTACGTTATAGTCCTGCAATTAAAGGGTAGTATACGGATATTAACCCACAAGTGGTATCAGAGCGAGGCCACGTAAATTTTTATATGTGTTTTTCATCAAACGATTGTTGAAACGATGAATTTTGGTTAAAAAAATTTGTCTCGGCAGCCATATTTTCACTCGGCAGAAATTTTTTTTTATTGCTGCGTTTTTGGTTGTTTTGGGAACCGTGTCTTGTTTACACGGTTGCTCTTGTTGTTGTTTTGTCTCGAAAACCAAACCGTGCCATGTTTTACACGGCTGTTTTGTTTCAAATTTCTTGTTGTTTTTACATGTTGTTATTTTATACGGAGATTATAGCAACATGTCAAGATTTTGTCAATTGTTAGATATTGTTTTCAATCAGTTTTGATCAAAATTGCGTTCATTTTGTCTCGCCAAAACTGTTTCACGAGGGTTTTGAAGTTTCAGCCATATAAGCATTCGATCGAGCGTATTTCTACTCGATCGAGTGCTGTTCTGTCTTGTTTTTGCTCGATCGAGTCCCTGTTGTACTCGATCGACCCTGTTTTAAAAAACTTTTGCTCGATCGAGTCCCTGTTGTACTCGATCGACCTGCTTTCAAAACCCCTCTGCTCGATCGAGTTGTCCTCGTACTCGATCGAGTAGATTTGCTGATATAGGTACTCGATCGACCTCCAGGTTAGTCGATCGAGCACCTCCTGATTAGCATACCTCTCGATCGACTTGCAGTTCAGTCGATCGAGCCCTCCTGTCCCTCGATCGAGCACTTATGTCCCTGGATCGAGGGATTTCGTCTTTAACAGCTTTGAAAATTTGTTTCTTTTGATTTAAATTTTCTTTTGGCTTAAATATGTACTTTATACGGATATAGTACACTCGCTTAATAGTGAATTGATTCACTCACGTACCATATAGTTGTTTTAAAGCGTCTTTAAAATGACGGATTATAATGGATTAAAATTAAATGATAGAAGCGGTTTTATCACATGAATTTTAATCATTAAAAGGTGGTTTGGATAAATTTAACATAATTACGGAATTATGTCACGAATGAATTTGTTTTTAGTTGATGCATTTTATTTATCGTTATTTATGAATGCCGTGAATGCCTTTTTATTACGTATTTAATTTTTACAATTGATTGTAACTTAGTGTGGCCTTAGTAGAACGTGTTACCGTAATGATGGAACACGGTCTTGGTTGTATTTTGAGATCTCGCATCTCCGTTTTGGATTTTTCACTTGTAATTACAGTTTTAATTAGAATGTAAATAGGTTTATATTTGTAATTTTAAATTGTAATTTTTGAGAAGACCAAAGATGGAGACCAGATGCTCACTCCCGCTACTTGGATCAAGATGGAACATCAAGACAAGCTTTTCGGGTCCAACGGTGGATTCCAAAGTTGTATTTTGTTCTTTTACTAGGATAGGCCACACTAGGAAATTTTTATTTACGTATTGCATTCCTTTATTTATTTTTCGCAACGATTATTTGCATCATATTCCGCCTAAAAACCAAACCACCTATAATTTATTGCATGAAAACTGACACATATAGAGGTCACGAGTTAGTTTTCATTGACATTCTCCAGTCACACGTTTTAAGCCATCATCCAAATAAATTCATTCACGACAGACGCTAGTTATTCGTTCACTTAAAATGAATTATAATTTTGTTGATGGGATCTTCCTCGTATAAACTAAAATTGAGAACGGTCTTTATAGGTCAAACTCCAATGAGTCCCTTCTTCGTCGGTAGGCATACTATGACCCCTTCTACGTCGGGTAAGTTGGAACCGATTGACCTATTTTATCTCAACACTATGGTCACTCGTACGATCCTGTGATCATGGTGGACTATAGATAGGATTTACGGAAATCTATCGACCAAGAGTTCTTCCGGAAGAATTAGCTAAACAGTTGGCTTATCAATTTACTGAAATTGAGTCTTGGGATCACTTGTATCATTCTTGAGGGAGATCAATTATGCAAGTGCAAGAGTCTACATGTTTAAAATAAATTTTAAAATAGACTTAAATCACCTCGATGAGTTGCTTATTTCGTTTTGTTTTTCTTCTTTTTCAGTGTAGATCACGTATTAAACTGCTAAACAACAAATGGCTGGTTCAAGTGATAACCCAATGCCAAGTGCCACATTGGACCGTGAGTCCTGGCTTAGGATCTTCATGAGTCAGATGAATCAGTCTACTCGACTGAAGAATGACGGATCCAACGCTGGATCGGGAGGCAAAGATTACGGAATGCCCCGCCGACGGGAAGCTCGGATATCCGCTTGAGCCCATGCCGTTAAACCCAGGCCCCACGGCCGGAATAAACGAGATCGACAAGTATAACGATTTCGCTTTAGAAGCGGGTGCGGTAAAGAACGTACTTATTTTTGCAATGGAACCCAATTTGCAGAAACGCTTCATAGCCCAAGGTGCAAACAAGATTTTCACCACGCTCACTAAGGAATTCTCGAAAGCACCGAGAATCGTGACCTATGAGCATACCACTCGCTTCTTTGATGCGAGACTCCAGAAGGGCCAACCGGTTAGCCCACACATTCTCAGCATGATTGAGAATGTCGAGAAACGGAGACCTTTAATCGTAACATCGCGAGAATATTGTTATCGACCGTATTCTTCACTCACTCCACGATGGTTATTCGCAATTCAGAGCGAATTACTATATGAATGATTTGAAGAAAACTCCCCATGAATTGCACTCCCTCCTCGTACAGGCCGAGAAGGACATGAAGTTCAGTGGGAGTTCGAAACAGGATGTTCTCGTTGTGTCAAACAAAGGGAAAGGTAAGGGCAAAGCTCCGGCAAACCTAACGAGAGGTAAGGCGAAGTTCAAGAAGTCGGGTTCGGGGAAGAGTGGTCCTGGTGAGGCGAGTAACTCATCGGCATGACAAAGAGCAAGAGTGAAAACATGGAATGCCATCATTGCCACAAGATTGGGCATTGGAGACGCACATGTCCTGTTTATCATGAGGACTTAAAGGCGGGTCGTGTTAAACCTGTTGGTATGTCTTCTCTCTCTTCTACTTTTATTCATATGATTGAGATTAACCACGCAAGTTACGGAACTTGGGTACTTGATACTGGTTGTGGTTCTCATCTGTGTAATCATGTGCAGGGGCTCCGAAACATCGAACCCCTCGTAAAGGGTGAGGTGGACTGCGTGTCGGGAATGGAGCAAGAGTAGCCGCCATCTCCAAGGGGACATATGTGATCCAGCTTCCTAGCGGATTCGAGTTGTCATTATATGACTGCTATTATGTACCTAGTCTTTCCAAAAACATTATTTCGGTTTCTGCGCTTGATAAACTTGGTTTTTCATTTGTAATAGAAAACAATGCTTGCATTTTCTCATTACACGATATGATTTACTGCAAGGCAGTTTCCATGAACGGAATTTATGTTTTAGATCAGACCTCGGAAATATTACACGTAATGAATAAAAAGTTAAAGGTTGGTGACAAAGATCAAACGTATCTATGGCAATGCCGTATGGGACACATTAATGAGAAACGCGTAAAACAGCTCATCAAACATGGAGCTATCTCGGCCTTTGATTTTCAATCATTTGGCACGTGTGAATCATGTCTCATCGGTAAGATGACTCGGATTTCCTTCAAAGGTGTTGGAATGCGCGCTGCCGACCTATTAGGGCTCATACACACGGATGTATGTGGTCCTATGTCAATCACCGCACGAGAAGGCTATAGGTATTTCATCACTTTCACGGACGATTTGAGTAGATATGGCTATGTCTACTTAATGAAGCACAAAAGTGAATCCTTTGAGAAATTCAAGGAATACCAAAATAGGGTACAAAACCTATTAGGTAGAAAGATTAAAACACACGCGTTCGGATCGTGGTGGCGAGTATCTTTCTCACGAGTTCGATCAACACCTAAAGGACTGTGGGATTGCCCTACAGTTAACTCCACCTGGAACACCTCAGCTGAATGGTGTGTCCGAACGGAGAAATCGAACACTACTTGATATGGTTCGATCCATGATGAGTCACACGGTTTTACCTGATTCATTATGGGGTTATGCTCTTTGTCACCGCTCTAATACTTAACCAAGTCCGTCTAAAGTGTTGACAAGACTCCATATGAACTATGGAAGGGAACGGTCCCCAACTTGTCCTTTATACGGGTTTGGGGCTGCGAGGCTTATGTCAAGTGGAGACCTGAAGATAAGCTCGGCCCGCGATCGGTCAAGACATACTTTATAGGTTATCCTAAAGGATCACGTGGTCATTACTTCTATTCGCCAACCGAACAACGTGTTTTTGTTGCGGCTAGTGCGACATTCTTAGAGAAAGAATTTCTCGAGAATGCAAAGAGTGATAGAACCTTCGACCTGTCGGAGATTCCAGAACCAAACACCGAGCAACCATTGGAGGAACCTATTCCTTCAATCCCGGCTGCGGTGAACATTCCTGAGGAACCTAGGAGGTCGGGTAGAGTCTCTATTCCTCCAGACAGATACATTGGTATGGTCGAGGAACATGATATAGATGACGTTCTACTCTTAACGAGTAGTGAACCCGCAACCTATAAAGGTGCCATGACCAGTTCTGACTCAAAGCTATGGCTTGAGGCCATGCAATCCGAGATGGACTCCATGTATGAGAACAACGTGTGGGATCTTGTTGACTTACCTGCTAAGGTTCGTCCCCTTCAATGCAAATGGCTTTACAAGATAAAGCATTCTGTGGAAGGTCAACAAGATATCTACAAAGCACGACTAGTTGCTAAAGGTTTCACCCAAGTGCCAGGTTTGCACTACGATGAGATTTTTGCACCCGTAGTCATGTTGCGTTCCATCCGGATTATCTTAGCGATTGCCGCTTTTCATGACTATGAAATTTGGCAAATGGACGTGAAAACCGCCTTCTTAAACGGCTTTTTGGAGGAAGAGTTGTACATGGTACAACCCGAAGGGTTCATCGATCCAAAGACATCCTAAGAAAGTGTGCAAGCTTAAGCGTTCTATTTATGGACTTAAGCAAGCATCAAGGAGTTGGAATCATCGCTTCGACCAAGTGATAAAAGAAAATGGATTCACTCGATCAGTCGAGGAACCATGTCTATATATCAAGTCGAGTGGGAGCAAGATTGTCTTCCTAATATTGTATGTTGACGACATACTTCTGATTGGGAATGACATACCTCTCTTAACTTCGGTAAAAGTATGGTTGAAGAACCATTTCCGGATGAAAGATCCGGGAGAGGCATGAGAGAATTTCGGGCATCCGTATCTATCGAGATAGATCACGTCGGATGTTATCTCTCGATCAGAGTCTTACATAGACAAAGTCCTAGAGAGATTCAGCATGACTAACTCCAAGAAGGGGTTCCTTCCCATGGCTCCAGGGGTGCATTTGAGCAAGTCTCGGGCACCCGAGACACCGGAAGAGAAAGAGCGCATGACACGGATTCCTTATGCTTCGGCTATAGGATCAATCATGTATGCCATGATATGCACACGTCCGGACGTGGCATATGCATTGAGTATGACAAGTCGATTCCAACAAAGAACCAGGTGAACCACATTGGTTGGCTGTCAAGAACATTCTTAAGTACCTCCGGAGGACTAAAGATTGGGCATTGACTTATGGAGGCGATCAAAAGCTATGCGCAACCGGTTATGCAGATGCTAGCTTCCAAACGGATCGAGATGACTCGAAATCTCGGTCTGGATTCGTTTTTACTCTTAATGGCGCTGCGATCACTGGAAGAGTTCGAAACAAAACTGTTACAAAGAGATTCTACGATCGAGTCCGAGTACTATGCCGCGTCGAAGCTACAAAGGAAGCGATATGGATGCGTCAATTCTTACATGGGCTATCCGTAGTGCCTAGTTCGAATGACCCGATCACCATCTATTGCGACAATAGTGGTGCCATCTTCCAAGCTAAGGAGCCTAAGTCTAGCAACAAGTCTAGATATGTACAACGGAAAGCTCATCTAATCCGGGATTACGTGGAGCAAAAGAGATGAGTGATAGAAAAGATTGCTACGAGATGACAACATAGCAGATCCTCTCACTAAAGCATTACGACAAGATAAGCATGAAGGGCACGTTAATTCCATGGGAATTAAACGTGTTCCTAAGTTGTAGTACTCTTTTATGGATCGGATTCATTCTCTCTTGTACTCTATACGACATCATCGTTTTGATATTTTATATATATATTTTGTTTTTCATGTGGAATTGTACGACGATTTTGAACACCACAAAGTGAATCGAACAAACATCATATCTTGTTAGTCCTTAATTGCCCACATGAGCTGATAACTCGGCAATTATTTTGTGACGTTGGTTGATGGTGGGTTCAACGAGCCATAAGTCAACCGGTTGATTGACCAATCACAGAGGCGATTTATACGGATATTTCGTAGGACACCATTGTGACATCGAAGTGGAGTCCTAAATGTTTTATAACATTCGTTGCCCGGTCGTGGATAGGACTTCCATGGTGATCCTTAGAGTCGAATCTCTTGACTATCGACTATCTCTTGAGACTACGGCAGATTTTGGGTGACTTTGGTTTCTTTCTCACGGTCATCCGTAACAGGGGGCCAAGTAGATTTTTTAAGGTCATTTCATTTCATGCCGTGCTTAGATCGGAAGGAGTTCGAGTTGAAGGAAATATTCAGCCTTTATCGGGTACTCGATATTTCTCAGGGCCACTCGAGGAGTCAGAATCGAAATGCATGGCCATGCTGCTCGGATACGGATTCGTTTTATCGTTAAGTTACTCTCTAGTCGGGGAAACCACTCTAGATACGGATCGATTGTAAAATACGACCTTTGCGGATCCGGATCTGCAAATTGTTTTACATTGAGTGGGAGAAATTTTTAAATGAATATGAGAATCGGTTATCGCACATACACTTGTACGGACAAGTGGGAGTTTGTTGGAGCTTGTGTCCTCCGGTTAGTGCGGATAACGTCATTGCACATACACTTGTACGGACAAGTGGGAGCTTGTTGGGGTTGGTGTCCTTAACAATTAGTGCAAGGACTTATAAACCTCTAAAAGGATCAAAGGGCATACTTTGGTATTATTATCAGTTGATCCACGTTTATCAATAACGGTTGGCTTGCTAGATAAGTTTGACGTTATTGTCATACGGATGGCGGTGATCAACTGGTCCCTAAAAGTCACACCTATAGGATACGTTCGAGAGATGTGACGGTATGAAAATCCTGTCATGTAGATGCCAAAATTGACTAACCGGTTAGTCCGAGTTATTTGACTAGCAATTAGTCAAATGTGTGATGTTGAGATATTATATTTAATACGGATTAAATATCATGGGCTATGGCGAATTAACCAGTTAATTCGTAAAATTAAATATAAACGATTTATATTTAATTAAATGTATATTGAATATAATTATACAATACTGCTTTGTCGGACACGAATTAATAATTCAGCTAACCCGTATTATTAGCTGATGCCTTAATTTCCGATAACCGATAACAGTTTATAATATAAACCCGTCATATACATTTTAGCATTTGGCGAACTGGACCTCGAGCCAAAATTAAGAGGAAGTGGAAGCCCACTTCCCCATGCATGCACTCGGTCCGGCCGAACCAAACAAAAGGAGAGACTCCCTCCCCTTTTGACCTAGACAATTTCATTTGCAGAAAAACTAGGGTTTTGAAGAGCACTCTCCTCTGAAAAACCTGAGATCTCTCATCTCGACAAAAACTCACATCAGTTCTCCCTATATTGCAAGGCAATCGGAGAACACTGTTCTAGCACAAGGGCATATCTCGGACAAAGTCTTGGGTGCAACAATTAGGAGGAAATCTGCTTTGATTTCTGTTCTTTACGCCGCAATTTTAAAGGACCCGAGGTTATTTCTATACATTAATCATTTCATTGTGTTTATCGTTTTATGACTATAAATTGCATGTTTAAATTTACGTTATAGTCCTGCAATTAAAGGGTAGTATACGGATATTAACCCACAATTTCGGCATTGACTCATGGGTGAGTAGCTTAGAGTTTTACTCTAAGTGTTGAGCAATTCCTTTAATGGAATATTTGACAATATCGATATTGAAATTAAGATGAATATTGGTTACTGGTATTGAGTTATTAGTTATGGGGCCGTTGTGCCGAGTTATGTTTACGGTCTAGAGCGACCATGGTTATTGAGTTATTTGAGTTGAGATCGATATTGAGATGGAAATATTGTTTCGCGGTTTTATTCCGCTAGTTCACTCACCCCTTGTCTTTGTCTTAGGGTCAACGATGAGAATACGATACATGGTTACATTGGATTGTTATATTGTGAGATAGAGTAATGAGAGAGACGGAGTAATGAGATGAGACTTGGTTAACTATTGGAATAAGAGAGTGTGGTATATAATGGAAATAGAAAGGAGTTTGTCTGATTCGTTATCGGGAAGTGTTTTTATTATTTTCTCTGTTTATTTTTATTATTACGTGTGCTTGTTTCCACGCCATGACCAGAAAGTATTCTGCTTCTATTGAGGTATTATCTGTTACTCAGCTTTCCGGCTGACGTGTTTTCTCCCTTCGGGGCTACTCGTCATGGGGGTAGTTCCTTTCTATCTTCTGATTTTATTTTCAGGTGACTTCCGCTGCTGTTCAAAAGGATTTGATTTCGAGTCAAGATTTCTATTAAAGACTTTGAGAAAGTTTCATTTTATTTTCTGTCATTGTATATTTTATTTTAAACATTTGTAATCAAAGACTTTGTATATTAATTATAATATCTCTGTATTTCGGCGAGTTTTATATGTAAAAGTTAGTTTTAATTTAGCCGAAAATCAGGGGTGTTATACCCCCACTGACCACGGTGGGCCCAGACACTCCTGGCCACCACGATACCACCCACGCGCCACCAACAACCTCACCCAACAATCAACAACAACAAACAACAACAACAACACCCTCGACACCCCTCATTTTCCCTTTGAAACCGTCACCTCCAGCCACCCTCACGGCCACCCACAACCACCACTCTACCCCTCTCACCACCCTCGACCTAAGCCTACCAAGAACCGGACCAAAACCGACCCATAAAGTCCCTAAATCCGAAGCCCTAATTCGCGGTCCGCCTAGATCTCAACCTCCCCACCCCCCCCCCCCCCCTTTATAAAACTCATTCAATCCCTTAAATGGGCGGTCAACGGCAGCCTATAGGGTGGTCAATGACGGGTCAAGGTCGGGACGGGTTGAAGGTATAAAATAAATAATATAAAGGCTAGTATAAGACGATTTACCTTACGATATCAAGGCGGAGGGACAAAAGACGATCTCCTTTTCTTCTCTTTTTCCTCTCTTCTTTCTCTCTAAGATTCTCTCTAATTTTGTGTGGTGGAAAAGTGATGAGTGAAATGGGATAGGATAGGGTGGATGAGGATAAGGGAGTATATAATACATGTATAGTGTATTATTATTATTATTATAATCATTATTATTCCGTCTCAACACAACTCGTGTAAATAAAATATTATTATTTTATAATTATTAAATACGGAGTATTACAATCTTCCCCCCTTAAAATAAACTCGAATCAACGCAGGTTTATTATTCAATTATGCGATGATTAACTAATGAAATTTTATATCTTATTATAATGTGATTAAATAAGATGTAATAATTTAATTTAATCCGTTAAATTAATCGAGGTGTATGGCATTTTAAGTTATATCTTCTTATTAAATAATTTAATTTAATCTGTTAAATTTCGGTAACGATTGGCTGACTATATCTTCTTATTATAACGCAGCTTTCAACCCAAGTCATTTCGGTTTATGGCATTTTAAGTTTTAAGACATCTTTCCTCTTTCTCTATTAATATCTATAACATAAATTGAATCGACTCAGTTCAATCGATCACATTGAAAGATGATGATTTGTTCAATGTGGTAAAGACCTAAGTTATGAATTTGATTTCCAATTGAAGATTCATGACACCAACTCATTTCTTATATATTATAAGATCGATCGATTGAGAGTTAAAATGAGTTATTGAACTCATATTTTGGGACTTAATATAAATTGTTAGCATGAGTTAAAGTGAAAATGCGCAATATAAATCACAAACGAGACTCCATACAAGATATGGAAGGGATTAGTCTCTAAAATGGTAACATATCTTAATAGATATCTCAAGGATAACATGTGCCTAATGCTCTTTTGCATTAAAAAGAACAAAATTGTTTCTAGCTCTTAAAGCTATCTTCTTGGAAAATAGGTGTATTTCTAAAAAGATAGAGTGGGAGAAAATCGCTACAAACTTTTTTTGTAGAATAATGACACGAGAAAATGTTCTAAAAAGTCATCCACGTGTTATAAATAGAGTTGCTTTTAGAAAGTAATAGAATTATTATCTATTGACTGAATTGTTGCTAGTGATCCAAATCGGAATTTGTTGCAAAGAAGTCTTGGTTTTACAATCCGTGATAGATTCCATACGCAACGCTAAGAATAATTACTTGAAGATATTGGCCTCTTTGAAGTAAAGCCTTCAAGTATAGAATAGCATAGATGAACATGATGATGTTAATCGAACCAAATCATGTTAGTAATTGCCGCATTTCATTTTGATGAAACATGGCAAGTGATGTTAAACCTCTTTTCTAAATAGGTATTTAGAAGAGGATGTGTGTGTGACACTGATATTAGGTTTAAGTCCGAGAATCCTAACATGCTCATAAAGCTTAAGGGATTCATATGTGGTTTTAAGCAAAGCATTAAGAGATTGTAAAAATCATTTTTCCCAGTCATGTGATAATAGAGAATGGTTTGATTTTTCAAAGAACCATAATTATACATGAAGTTTAGTGGGAGCTTATTTTTAGTTCATGTGATAATTGAGAATGGTTTCACTCGATTTGTCGAAGAACCAGAATTATACATGAAGTTTAGTGGGAGCAAAATTATCTTCACATATTACTCATTGGGAATGATGTACCGATGCTTGCCTCTATAAAGGGGTGGTTGGGAAATCATTTCCATATGAAAGATTCAGGAAAGGCACATCGCATATTTGATATCCGGATCTATGGAGATAGATGTAAAAGGGATATCGGCATTAAGTCAAAAATCTTATGTTGATAAGACTCTTCGTCTTATGTTGATAAGATCCTTCGTCATTTCAGCATGGATAAATCCAAGAAGTATTCTATTCCAATGGGTTGTGGGATTACTTTGAACGATTCACAGTTACCCACTGAATCTGAAATTGTTGAACGAATGAAATCGATTCCTAATATTTCCGCCATTGGATCGACCTAATGTCCTAAGATATGCGTAAGCACTAATAAATTGTATGCTTTAAGCAAGACAAGTCAATCCATGTGAGAGTCAATGGATAGCCGCTAGATACATCCTTGAGTTCTTGAGAAGGAATAAGGATTCGTACTTATGATTGATAAGAACATGGAGTTTTGTATAAAGGGTTACAAAAGCTCGAGTTTCTTAGGCTGATCTTGTTGTCAATTGTCAGAAGTGCGAATAGCGAGAACAACCTTAAAAAGTCAGTCATTGTGAAATCTACAAATAGAGTTTGAGTACTTTGTGGTAACGATAAGATGGATTGTAAAGGAACTAAAAAAAAATCCTTCAAACCATGGATCATATCACATGTTATTTGATAACAGTGGGAGCATCTTTCAAGCAAAGGAGCCCAAGCCTAGATTTAAGTCTAGACATGTACATAGAAAATTCATGTAGTTAAGATTTAATAATTTAATTTAATTCGTTAAATTAATCAAGGTATTGTATTTTTAGAGGTAGAGGTTAATTGTTGATTATATTTACAAGGGTTGTAAATTAATTAAATTGGACATTATAGGACTCATTATATTTTCATATAATGACATAATTATCACTTAAGAGTTAAGTGCATACTAATTATTTATTTATATTATATAATTGTTATATGATCAAACAAATACTTATTTATGAAAGATAAATAATTAAATGATTCTTATGATTGTGTGACAAACATTACAAAATCTTAACTACATGAATTTGTTGTTGGACAACATTTTTTAGCCTCCCCAAAAAAAAAAAACATTACAAAATCAAAATGGTCCATTTTATCTTAAAGTGGCCGAAAATAATATATTGTTGGACAACATTTTATTTTTGTCTTTTCTTTAAATCAACTAGTTGCATTTAATCATTCACCTACATGCATGCTTATGACATAACCTAGCCTAATGCACTCATTACCTATTTTGCATACATAATAAAATAAGGAAAAGAAATTGCCCACTAAGGCTCTATGGGTGCCGGTTTTGGGGCTTTTAAAGGGGCAATTTGTTGCTTATTTTAAATGTTCCATTTTTATGCAAACATCTCTCTAAAACTTCACACAACTATATTATTATTGTTGCATTACTAGAGTAGTAATAAAAATTAATATTAAGGGATTTACATTTCTTGTAATATCTAGTTAATATTACTAGAAATATTTTGGGTAAAATCTTGGGTGCAATTGAAAGGAGAGTTTCTATTTTGAAACTTTGGAGGATCATCCTTTTCTTTATAGCTCAAGAACAAGGTTGGAAGGAGTCCATCCTTGTGCCCACTTTTCGCCTCATTCTAATGTAAGGAAAAATTGTTTTCTCCTTTTACTCTTATTTTGTTTGCATGTAACTAGATTCACAACAACTAAATTAATAAGTAACTTAGATCCCCTTTAGAAATGTCTAATAAGAGGGTTAAAGAACCTAACAGAGACATTACTACAACTTTTACTAGACATCTCGTACCCTCAAATCTCATTGATCAACTCCAATTCTATCTAATACCCTCCAAAACTTTTATCAATTCATGTCATCCCTCTCTTTTTACTCTTGGTATCTCAATTATTCCCTCATCATTCATTCCACAAGTTCAAACTCAACTATTTGTCAACTATAATTCCCATATCATGTTCAATAATAACATCCCTCAACATGTAATCCATAAGTTCAAACCATCAACAAATACTCAACCTTGATTATACATTACTCATTATCCATGAATTACCTTGTATGCTCATCATACACAACCCAAGACACCTCACGTAAGCTAAACTCATTTTCTTGTACTCCCAAATTCCCGACATAGATTATCCACAAGATCTCATCAACAACCTTAAATTACAAAATAATACTTACTTAATAGCGAAAAATCACTACTTATCATAAAAGATTCCTTCCTCACAAGTCGATTCCCTTATTCACAATACATATATCACCACTTTATCGAACCTAATCTAGTTACTACCTTTTCCAAAATTTAGACCAACAACACCCTCATCCATCAAATAACTTTCTCTCCTTCATGACATCACATGCTTGCCTACCAACACAACTCAAATCCACATCAAACGAATAACCTTACATGAATCCCAATAAAACACATGTTTCACCTTTATACTCTCAAGATGCAACCTTTAATCATCACACATTATCAACTCTTGCCCCTCTATCCATAGAAACTCATTGACTCACTCCCGTTTCACATCCCCTCGATCCCAATCACGGGTGTCTATACTTCTTACTAGCCAAGACCATACAACCCATACGGTAACCAAGTATTGAGACCCATTTATAAACAAAACAATGAGAATATGTTCTAAGTATAAAATTTAAAATTTAATCGTATGCACTATAGTATATAAAGAAAATTGAAGGCAATACATGGTATTATTAACAAAATTGAAGTCTTATTATTCATTCAAGTCAAGAAAATTTTAAAACAAGGTTGTAAAATTTTAAGGTCTTGCCTAACATTATTAACGTGTGAATCTTTATGACATACTAGATAAGAAATGGGGTACAAAATGCAAGACTCCTAGGTTAAGGCAACCACAATACTACATTAATAAGGACTAAGTACCGAGAAACAAGAAGATCGTGTTTTGAATGCCAAAAATCAAAAATCATTCATATATACTACGGGATTTCAAAAAAATTTAGGCAACGTTCTAAGATGAAATTTTGATTCAAGGCAATACATGCCATTACTAGAAATGGAAACAGAAAATCTACTCTTAAGTATGAACATCAAAGCTTTAAAATAAAGTGTGGCTCGACTCGAGTGTGAACATACAACATGACTATGAGATGAATGAACCACCATCAACAACCACCACTACGGTACCGGGACACGCCCAGACATACGGACAACCACATTGGTACCGGGACACGCCCAGACATACCGATAACTACAAACAGGTACCGGCACACACCCAGACGTACCGGGTCCGGAAGCCAACCGGATCCTCTGCCAGACGTCGTGTTTCAACTACACGCGTCCCTCCAAACTCAAGCCATCAATGTGCACATCCCTCTTGGAGTGAAAGCTCCAAGAGGCAACTCAAGTGTAAGACGGTCTCCCAATCGTCTTACGTCTCCAACACAAGTAACCAATCAAACCACCATGTCCTCTAACACACAAGACAAGACAACAAATACGATATACCACATAACATGCCAATTACTTGTTGGAAATTTATATCTCATATTTCGACATATTCATATATGTTACAATTTAATTTAGTCATAAAATTAAATACAAATCTTATGCATGCAAACTAAAATAGATAAGTGAAGAAATCGTTTTCCTTACTATAAATTTCGGATCAAATGGCACAAGTAAGATCTCCTTCTTACTTGTTCTTGAGCTTTCCTCATATGGATGAACAAAGATTCAAGCTTAGAATCTCTCCCAAAGATGAATACCCAAGATAACCCCTTAAAAGATAAATATTATTTAACTAGAACAATATATATCTTACTAAAAATTGACCCAAAATATTTATATTGGTCTCTATTATTTCGGTATAGAGAAGGAATTTTGGAAGTTATTATCTCTCTAATCTCTCATAAGATGTTAAGAGGAAATTATATTTCTTACTCTAGAAATATTGTGTGTAGTTGTGAATGAAAAATTAGAGAGATAAACTCTCTAATTATGGCCTTAGAAAACCGGTTATGGGGAAGTGGTTAGGGCCAATGCATGACCAAGATGCTCTTCACAAAAGAAACTAGGTGTGCATGGCTATGTATTAGGTCTTATGATTATGCTTTCCACTAAACATAATTAACATAATTTAAGCCTAAAATTACTTCCTTATTTTCGGCACTTTCATAAAATGGGTGGTCCATTTTATATTTTGTCATTTGTCAATTTGTCATATGTTACATGTTACATGACATGTCACAATGTAATGTATTTTTAACATATTAAAAATCAACGTATTAATAAAAATACGTCATGTACAAAATCGACTTAGTAATTCATAATTACTTGCACCAAAAACGGTTTACCAATTATAAATCACAACGTCTTGTATTTATAATAAATTATTCATTCAGTTTCAATTGTTTCCGTAAACAATAATTTCATCTAAGCAATAAAACAATTCGATCACTTAGACCGTATCTTATCTAATCAAATTTCAATGAGACACGTAAATATTACTTCTAAATTTGTCCGTCAATTTTAAGTAATTTAATTAACCCGTATCGACATACGATCAATTAAATAATCAATTAAGAGTGTTACCCTTTAGGTATGACCTAAGGGGATCAACTGATCACCACCGTCGCACGACAGTAATGTCAAACTCTAGTCAGCCAATCATTACCGATATGTGTGGACCAGTTGACTGTAAAATATTACATCCCACATGTATTCTTAAAATGAGATTTAAACATGTGATCATCATGATCGACAGTTGTGATCGCATTATTGTCGGAGGACACATATTCCAACAATCTCCCACTTGTCCTCAACAAGTGTGCGTCACCAATTCTCTTGTCCTATTACTATCTCCCACTCCATGCAAGGTGTCTTTCGGGTCGTACTTGCAAGTGATCATATCGAGAGTGGTTTCCTCGATCTGGAGAATAACTGATTTGACCGGAGTTATCTACCATAGATACCTTCCGAGCGTGGCCACGCATTTCCAGTTCATTACTCCTCGAGTGGCCCTGAGATATTGTTTTAACCCTGACAAGGGGTTGGACAATTCCTATCGCACTTATTCCCTTCGACTAGCCACAACCATCATAACCCAAAATATGCCCATTTAACCCCATTTACGAAGGTCGTAGTAACACAAATCAAAGTTAATCTGAAACTGTGCCACCTTAGGCGAACAGTCTTTAGTCAAAAGAATCGACTCATTAGAATACTATAGTAGCTCTCGCCACGACCAGGCTATATAAATTTGCCAGAACTCTATAAGCGGTCACTGCCCGACAAAGTGTTCTTAACAGTCTGCCTATGTGATCGACTAGTCATCTCACATGACTTTATGGCACTTGAACTTGCCATCAATCGCATCACACTCTAGTCACTTCGAGACGTCACCTCATACAAGTGACTATGGGCGAATACAATGTTCATCCAGGTTCACTTTAACGGGGTTCAATATTGTCTCTACAACCCGTTTGGATGTAACAAAGTATAAAAAGGAGTTTTTAGATTTAAAAACTCGAACGACAAATGTGATTATCATATGAATAGTCAATACCTGATTACTACTTCATAATTTTATAATCCATTTTCATCTTATATGTAGTTATTCATCTCAATGCAATTGAAATGACATATGACATGACTCATCATGTTAAGCCCATGAGAAGGCTTTGGTTAGTAGGTTTTATCAACTTCTTGTACCTTACTCAACCTTACTACATACTCGTTTTCCTTTGTAATGTATACATTTGCATTACAAAACTTTCTGAGTACGTGTCGAGATCCAATCAAGTCATAGGCCTTCTAGCCTTAGAATAGCTCCCACTGTTTTCACAGTGTGCGGGACTCATCCTTCTTGCACATCTCATGATTGCAAGTGTACTCAATTTCCGTTGTAAATATTTCTCATTGTTCTTTATTGCCTAGAACGATTCTAGAAAATCTATTTCTTAAATAACATAGCCACAATGGTATCTTAACCATCCTAATGTGTTTTGATTATGGTTTTGTCGGAAACCATGCGCAATTTCAATTGTCAATTGTCACTTGTGTAACACCCTTACACAAAATTTGAATCAAAAACACTTTGCATTACATCCTTAATGTTTCTGCAAACACTTAAGGGTAATCTTTATGGCATACTTGGTAACTTTTACTTAAATTCGATTTGAAACAATTCATCATACTCAAAGTATATGAAGTGTTATACATCATTTCCTATTTAATTGATTCGGCAGCGGAAGCAAATGGAATCAATCAAATATGTTCAACTCGATTGAACTAGTCATGAATCTTATCAACATAAGACTCCTTATTTGACATTAATATCATGTAGATTTATCTCCATAAATCCGGATATTAAAGATGTACTATATTTCTCCAAAGTCTTAAATCATTCGCAATGATCAATATGTCATCCACATATAAGACTACTAAAATTTCCGTAACTCCCACTAAACTTCATGTATAAACACAACTTCTCGACTTATCGAGAAATGTTTTATAACATGATCAAAACATTGATTCCAACTCATTGATGTCCTACTTAAGACCCTCTCTTAAGTTTCACATTATCTCAGGATGGCAAGAATAATCTACAAAATTCAAGACATGTATTGAATACATTCCTTCTAATTGAAGAAGTGGGTTTTAGATTCACTCGCTTTATATATCTCATAATGAAACACAATCCCTAAGAAGATCCAAATAGACTTAAGCATTTCAACTAGTGCAAAACCCTTCGCTACCAATCAAGCTTTGATATCTAACAATTCACTTGGAATTTATTTCGGATTTTCATGGCACTAAGCCTTGTATTGAGTTGTGACTTAAACACTCTCATGTAAGTCATATGTTCATTACTTTCCAGAAGTAATCAACTTGAATCAAACAATTTCTTTGTAAGTTGCAAACTCTTTACTTTCTAAAACTAACACTAATTCATCATCTTCAACAAGTGATGACTTTAACCTCCTAGGTTTTGAAGAAACAACGTCTTACACAAAATGTCTCATGTAGCCAAGAAAGACCAGTTTCTTGTGACATAACATTCTTTGTGGCTCTTTGAATAATTTCTCCCACTCTGTCTTCTAGAAATAAACTTGTATTTTAGAAAGACAGCTTCACGAGCCATAAACCAGTTGTACTCGTGATTATAATAAGGGAAAAATGAGCATTTGTTTCTTTTAAAAACTTACAACCATGGTACCCTACCATTTCATATCTCATATGATTCGTTTTAGATTTAGTGGAAAAATAATTTAGACAAAATGATAAAATCCCCAAAAGGATCAAGTAACTCAAAGTAACTTGATTGAAGTCCAAACCATATCGAATAGCGTTTGATTTATTATCCAACCACACATTATCCCATAATGTGTGTTAAGAGAGATTAATTTGTGATACTATATCACATTTCCTTTGGCTTATATCAAAGTCTTCACTTGATAATCCCATCATGACTAAATCGTGATTCTTTGAAGTCTTTGAACTTCTTCAAAGATTTCTCTATTTACCTTATTAAGTGAACACATTAGCATCAACTTAAATCGTTGGTAAAAGAAAATGATCAACCTTTTTATTGGATCAATGATTTACAACCTCGATCTCCTTTTCAACCAAAAGGCACGAGACATCTTGCTTTGAATACAAGATACACATATACCATAAGATCTAATGGTTTCAAGAGTACTCGATAACTCTTTGCGTACATCATTCCAGAATCTAAGGTTTAATCTTGGGTTACCAATTTGAGTCTTGCATCATCTTCATGATATATCATTCTAGTTTGGTTTAGAATATATTCACCTTGATAATGGGCTAGCCATACATCAAATCACGGTGTATAGGGTCACAAAAGTGAAACCTCTTTTGTATCTTAACAAGTTTATATTCTTATTTAGATTTTATGCACTTAATAGTCATATTTAAGTACAACTATATATAAACCCAAAACTAGATTGAGTACACAATGACTCTATCTCTCAACATCATCGTTGTTAGTCGTCATATTCTAATCATCCTATGTATCAAATGCAATGATGAAAACCACCATCGGTTTCTAATATTGACGAAGTAGTACTAGCAAAATTTATGTCAATCAAATAAACATTTAAAGAAGAAGGTCCCATTAGATGTCCCACAACTAACTTGTTGATTCTTCAATAATTTGGGGTAGTTTCCTTTCTAGCGTCAAACAATTAAGACAATGGAAACTTTATCGGTCGGGATTGAGAGGTTTAGTATTGTTATTCTCAATAACGTTACCTTTAACATTACCTTGTATCAATTCCATTCTAATTTTACTTCTTTAAACCTTATCCTTTTCTTAACGCTTTAAGAGAATGCTCCCACTCATTTCAATGAGTCTTTGCTTTGAGAAGCAAAATTGAATTTCATGAAGACTACTCTTCATTCGTTCGTTTAGTCTTAAAACTTTCATTGAAGTGGTTGCGGTATTTTGGTCAATTTTGATTTCCAACAAATCTAGTTACCAAAATGATTTAACGTTTCAAAGTACTTAACTCAATTAAGCATATGAGAAACAATTCATTGTAAGTAGATATGTTAGTCAAAAACCCTTTTGATCACGAATAACTTTTATCTATACTCTTCACAAGAGGTCCTTACAATGGATAATACGAGGTTTTTAGAAGAAAAGTCATATTTGTCTTTAGTTACGATGTTTTAATGGAGATTTGAAATAAAATCGAAATGATATCGTATATAAATTGTGGTGAAGAAATAGAATGATGCGAACGATGCGACAACGGAATGATGAAAACTAACATTTATCGTTACAATAATACTTGTAAACAAGTATAGCATTAACATAGTGACCTCTACCCAACTATGATAAATGATTCCAAGATCCAAATTCATATTAACTTGGGCACGGTGTAGCCGATTCATCCCTTATCAATATAACTCGGTGGATTAACTCTTTAATCGATTCTACTTTTAGAACTCTTGGTCGATAAAATTACATTAATATTTATCTTTAGCCCAAAACACATCCGACAAGGGCACGGTGTGGCCGATTCATCCCTTATCAATACTTTTGTTGAGTTCAACCCAAATTTCGAATAAATGTGTCCACGATCCAAATCCACATTAACTTGGGCACGGTGTGGCCGATGAAACCCTCATCAACATGAATTCGGTGGATAGACATTTATCACCCACTTCCCCTACGTAACAAGGTTTGTACCCGGTGTGGCCGAGTGCACTCCCTCACGAAATAGGTTTTCATGGTTTCTACTTTTTGGTAAGGCTAAGTCTCAATTGTTTATTTTAGCGAGAGGTCATGTCAATTTATTATCTATCACGTTTTAAGTGAACTAAAGCGGTGAACTACGATAATTCTAATTGACATGGTCGATAAACTCGATTAAAATGATAATGCAAGTTATAGTTATGGCGATTTAGCGATGCATGCGACATATAAATAAAATGCAAAGCATAAATTTAAATCCTAGTATGGCCTTCCTAAAATAGAAAATCTAATTAACTATTACATATTCGGAAACCAACTCCATTGGTCCCTTGAACTTCGATTTTGGCACGCATCTCGAGGTAACACCGTCTTTAATGGATCGCCTTCTTGAGTGGCACCGTCTTCAAGGAACTCAGGAATAAATAAATTACATAACAAATTACATAATTTCCTATTATACATTTGTAATTAAAATAAAAATAAATCTATTAAATTACAAAACGGTGATACGAGATCACAATAATTTACAACAAAAATTAGTCTCCACTAACACTTGACAATAATTAACCTAGATTTATTATTATTGTTCATAAATGGACCTAAAATACAAAATTATGTCATAAACTTCAAATTAAATCATAAAAATTTCAAATAAATTCAAAATTTGAAATTTAAACTCATGAACATTCTGGAAAAATACCATGACACTCATAATGTTCAAAAACTTAGGTTAAAAATTTCGAAAATTTATCGAGAAAAACAATGTTGCGGTTTATCGATTTTAACAATTATCACCATAAAAATATGAGAAAAATTCTTTTTATCAACTTTTCAATTTTAGATCTGAAATATGTGATAAAATGCAATATGTGACGTTTTTCCTTAGTCATGAAGTATGTTTTAGCAATTTTTACTAATTAAAGTCACTATTTATGTGATTTTTCATCAAAAATTCATAAATCATGCATAAAGACTTCATTATAGCCAATTATTTTACACACATCTTGTAAAATTTCATGTGACAACATACTAAATTTCTATGACCAGATTCGAAATATTACTCATATTAACCTATTTTTCATTTAAATTCGATTTTTACCATGAAAAAACCATATTTCGAGCATAAGAACTCATAAAATTATGAACATTTACAGGTCATCTAAATATAATATATGTGAAAACATATCCAAAAACCACTGAAAAAAACAAAGTTTAGCTAATTTTAGTCCAAAAATGACATTTTTATCATAAAATCACATTTTAATGCCATTATTATATAAAATGAACAATAAAAATCCATAAATTAACCAAAATATCCTAAATACATTTTAGGATCAGAAACTTTAACATGCATAATTGATTTCGTGATATATCATAATAAACACAAATTTATAAGTTTTATATGTTAATCGTATAACTCGGAAAAACTATAACCGATTTGCATGCAAACAACCTAAGGCTCTGATACCACTTGTTGGAAATCTATATCTCATATTTCGACATATTCATATATGTTACAATTTAATTTAGTCATAAAATTAAATACAAATCTTATGCATGCAAACTAAAATAGATAAGTGAAGAAATCGTTTTCCTTACTATAAATTTCGAATCAAAGGGCACAAGTAAGATCTCCTTCTTACTTGTTCTTGAGCTTTCCTCATATGGATGAACAAAGATTCAAGCTTAGAATCTCTCCCGAAGATGAATACCCAAGATAATCCCTTAAAAGATAAATATTATTTAACTAGAACAATATATATCTTACTAAAAATTGACCCAAAATATTTATATTGGTCTCTATTATTTCGGTATAGAGAAGGAATTTTGCAAGTTATTATCTCTCTAATCTCTCATAAGATGTTAAGAGGAAATTATATTTCTTACTCTAGAAATATTGTGTGTAGTTGTGAATGAAAAATTAGAGAGATAAACTCTCTAATTATGGCCTTAGAAAACCGGTTATGGGGAAGTGGCTACGGCCAATGCATGACCAAGATGCTCTTCACAAAAGCAACTAGGTGTGCATGGCTATGTATTAGGTCTTATGATTATGCTTTCCACTAAACATAATTAACATAATTTAAGCCTAAAATTCCCTCCTTATTTTCGGCACTTTCATAAAATGGGTGGTTCATTTTATATTTTGTCATTTGTCAATTTGTCATATGTTACATGTTACATGACATGTCACAATGTAATGTATTTTTAACATATTAAAAATCAACGTATTAATAAAAATACGTCATGTACAAAATCGACTTAGTAATTCATAATTACTTGCACCAAAAACGATTTACCAATTATAAATCACAACGTCTTGTATTTATAATAAATTATTCATTCAGTTTCAATTGTTTCCGTAAACAATAATTTCATCTAAGCAATAAAACAATTCGATCACTTAGACCGTATCTTATCTAATCAAATTTCAATGAGACACGTAAATATTACTTCCAAAATTGTCCGTCAATTTTAAGTAATTTAATTAACCCGTATCGACATACGATCAATTAAATAATCAATTAAGAGTGTTACCCTTTAGGTATGACCTAAGGGGATCAACTGATCACCACCGTCGCACGACAGTAATGTCAAACTCTAGTCAGCCAATCATTACCGATATGTGTGGACCAGTTGAGTGTAAAATATTACATCCCACATGTATTCTTAAAATGAGATTTAAACATGTGATCATCATGATCGACAGTTGTGATCGCATTATTGTCGGAGGACACTTATTCCAACATTACTGACTCACTCAATGCAAATGAATGATAAAGACTCATTTTGTAAATAAATACGACAATGAAACTGAGTAGGATAAACTTACCTCATAGCATATCGGCATAAGCAAATCGTCACACAAGCTAGGCCAGTCTCGTAAAACCGTCTCACAAAACCCATTTCCTAAAATACGATAATAAAACAAATATGTATAATTATACTCATCCAATCATACAAATACGTATAAATATACTAATCTAATACGTATACCAATATGTATAAATATACTAATATATTTATACAAATACGTATAAATATACTAATATATTTATACAAACATGTATACGACAAATTAAACCTGTCTTATACGATTCAAATCCTGACTCAACTCAACCCGTGACGCCCTCCTTACTCATGGCAGCCACCACCAGCTGCTGCCACCACCGGCCAGCCCCAACTACCATAAGCCACCGCACTACAGCCCCCACCACACCACTCGATAACAACAACAATAACGACAACCACCAATAACAACACCAACCCACACGACCACAACAACCATAATACGGCCACCTAGCTCCACCGTGGGTCCCCCACTGACCACGGTGGCCCCAGACACTCCCAGCCACCATGATACCACCCACGCGCCACCAACAACCCAACCCAACAATCAACAACAACAAACAACAACAGCAACACCCTCGACACCCCTCATTTTCCCTTTGAAACCGTCACCTTCAGCCACCCTCACGGCCACCCACAACCACCACTCTACCCCTCTCACCACCCTCGACCTAAGCCTACCCAGAACCGGACCAAAACCGACCCATAAAGTCCCTAAAACCGAAGCCCTAACTCGCGGTTCACCTAGATCTCACCCCCCCCTTTTAAAACTCGGTCAAACCCTTAAATGGGCGGTCAACGGCAGCCTATAGGGTGGTCAAAGACGGGTCAAGGTCGAGACGGGTTGAAGGTATAAAATAAATAACATAAAGGTTAGTATAAAACGATTTACCTTACGATCTCAAGGCAGAGGGACAAAAGACGATCTCCTTTTCTTCTCTTTTTCCTCTCTTCTTTCTCTCTAAGATTCTCTCTAATTTTGTGTGGTGGAAATGTGATGAGTGAAATGAGATATGATAGGGCGGATGAGGATAAGGAAGTATATGTATAGTGTATTATTATTATTATTATTATTATTATTATTATTATTATTATTATTATTATTATTATTATTATTATTATTATTATTATTATTATTATTATTATTATTATTATTATCATTATTATTCCGTCGCAACAAAACTCGTATAAATAAAATATTATTATTTTATAATTATTAAATACTGAGTATTACATATCTCCTTCGTCTAACGGATGGCCTTGACTGTTCACGTGACATATTATTCTCCCCTTGAATTGTGACTTGATCATCATTGTTATTGTCATTTTGTGGGTTTTGCACCTCATTTCGTTGTTGTTCCATTATGTCATTTGAGTGTGACGACACAATTGGTACAACAATTTCACGTGCAACTTCAGGAGAAGGAACTTCAACCCGAATTTCTTTAATGTCCACTTTTCGTGGTTCACTGCTGCCACTAGTTTGACCACTCTCAATGAATCTAGCGTTTCTAAACTCTACTATTCTCGTACTGTGATTAGGACAGTAAAATCTATACGCCTTTGACTTTTCAGGATAGCCAATAAAATAACCACTTACTATCCTAGGATCTAGCTTCTTTTCAATTGGATTACTGTAATGCTACAGTTTTATGAGCTGTTGGCTACTCTATCGAGTAAGGCTTACTCTGTCGAGAAAGTCATTTTTGCGTTCTGAACAGTGTTCTGTCTGATGGGTACTCGATCGAGTAGGGGCAACTTAATCGAGTAGGGGCCACTCGATCGAGTACCTCACTTACTCGATCGAGTGCGTCGGGTTTTACGGATGTTTGGCCGGGTTTTGATAGCAACGCGAGATTGGTATATAAAGGATTTTTACCAGTTCCTTTTTACTTTTTACTTCATTCTAAGTTTTACAAAGAGAAAACAAAAGTTACGTAGCATTCCTTTCTCACATTGCTATCAATTCCAAGGGCTTGAGTCGTGGGATTCTAGAGTTCTTTACACCGTTGAGACCGTCGTGTTGTCGATAAGATCCTAGTACAGTTTTTAGATCATTTCGTTAATTTTGGTTTAAACCCTAATTGGGTAATTTAGGGGTTTTGGGTGTATTATTGGTATTAGTTGGTGATTGTATGATTGTATGTTGATAGGAGATGATTTCGTAGAGGAGCGTTTCTGATCTATTGTTGTGTCGATTGTGGTGATTGCATTCCCAGGTAGGGTTTCCTACTCAGTTATTGTTTACATGATTATAAGATGGTTGTTGGTTGTTGGTTGTTGGTTGTTGGTTGTTGGTTGTTGGTTGTTGGTTGTTGGTTGTTGGTTGTTGGTTGTTGGTTGTTGGTTGTTGGTTATTGGTTATTGGCCTTTGTTTATATTGGCCTTTGTTTATATTGGAATTGAATTGGTATTGTTGATGTTGTAGTTGGTTGTTGTTGTTTGTCTGTGGTTCGCGAGGTGCGCCCTCGGCTGAGTGGAGTCACTTGCGGAAGTGGCTTCACGCCCTTGATTCGTCCCTTGTGGAATCCGCCACAAGAGGGGATGTACACATAAAGGAACATGGGTTTTCGCTCGGTAAAGATGAGCGGGGCTTAGGTGGGAACGGCTGCGGTCCCCCACTGGCGGAGTGGATTACTGGTTGCAGCCGTAATCTGGCAGGGCTAGACCTTCAGGCTAGCTAGGTGATTGGTGATGTGATGGTGTTGGAGATTTGTGTTTGTGAATTGTTGTTATATTGTCTTATATTGTGTAATCAGTAACTGACCCCGTTTAATTGTTTTAAAAACCGTGGTGATCCATTCGGGGATGATGAGCAGTTATTAAGCAGGTATGATTTGGATGCGCGAGGGATTAGCTGGGCATGAGTCACCACGAGTCTATTAGAAGTCTTCCGCTGTTATGTCGAAAAGTTTATTCTCTTTAGTTGGTTTTTGGTTATGGAACAGTTGTATCATACTTTATAGTCTTTGGGTTTTGATGTATTCTTTTAAACTATTTAATTAGTACGTTCTTTTATGGTTTATTTGATATTCATTGCCTCGGATAACCAAGATGGTAGCACTCTCATGCATTAGGTGGTCTTAGTAAGGCACCTTGGTGTATATGGGGTGTTACAATACAACCATACTTCAGCTAGGCAACCCTAAATTCGAAGATGTCTTAAACTTGGTTTCCTTCCCGTCTATAGTTCATAAGGAGTCTTAGAAACTGCTTTACTAGGAACGCGGTTTAAAACATATGTTGTTGTCTTTAATGCATAAATCCATACTGAAAGAGGTAAAGAACAATTACTTAACATGCTCCTAACCATTTTCATTAACGTACGGTTCCGCCTTTCAGCAACACCGTCCTGCTGAGGTGAACCAGGCATTGTATATTGTGCACAAATACCCCTACTTTCAAGTAGCTTTGCAAATGGACCAGGACATTGTCCATTTTCAGTAAATCTTCCATAAAACTCACCACCTCTATCAGACCTCACAATTTTCACTTTCTTTTATAGCTGCCTTTCCACCTTATTTATGAATATCTCAAGGATAACCACAGAATAAGCCTTTTCATGCAACAAATAAGTGAAACCATACCGCGAGAATTCATCTATAAAAGTGATAAAGTACTTTTCACCATTCCAAGATAGAATGTCAAAAGGTCCACATATGTGTGTATAATTTCTAAAAGCTGAGAGTTTCTTGTAGCTGGTTTCTTCACTGTATGTTTAGTTTGCTTACCTTTAATGCAGTCTACACACACATATAAGTCATTAAAATCCAATTGAGGTAGAATTTCATCTTTTACCAACCTCTTTAATCGTTCTTTGGATATGTGACCTAGCCTTTGATGCTACAAGTAAGCTGATTGTTCATTCGATGCACTACGTTTAATACCTTGACTCTCAACATAAAATAGGGAATCCGAAAATTTAATATCAAGATTGAACCTATAAAGTGAATTAATCAAAGTACCACTACCATAAAAGTATTCATTAAGGTACATAGAAAATACACCATGTCCAAACTTAAAATTAAAACCTAAATTATCCAATCTACTCAATGATACAAGATTTCGAGCACAATCAGGTACATAGAGAGAATCTATAAAATCTATGTGACAACTAGTGTCTAAGTTTAATCTGTAAGTCCCAATGCCTTCAATACGTGCCTTCATCCTGTTTTCCATGGATACAAAGTGTTCTGCTCCTCTTATGGGGCTGGATCATACGGTATCCTTGTTTAATGTGATAAATATGAGTAGTTGCACCAGAATCTAACCACCAAGTATTATTAGGTACTTCTATAAGGTTTGATTCAAAGCAAACAAAACTATAATGTTTACCTTTCTTTTCGAACCACGCCTTCCTTTTAGGGCAATCCTTCTTGAAGTGTCCTGTTTTCTTGCAAAAGTGACATTTCTTTTATTTCTGGATTGTACTTTCAGATCCTTTAAAGAAAGACTTTCCCTTCTTACCTTTCTTACTCAGTTTAGCCTTACTGCTGCTGGCACCATCATGACTCAAGAAATGAACAACTTGATCTTTCATCTTCTCTAATCTCCCCTCCTCCTGTATAAGCATGGCTTTTAACCCCTGATAGTTTCATTTATCTTTAATGGTGTTATAGTTTACCTGAAACTAGCCAAACTCATAAGGTTGAGAGTTAATGATGAATTGGACCAAGAAAGTATCACTTACGTCCATCCCTAAAGTTTTCAACGTTGCTGCCAGGTTAGACATGTGTGTCACATGGTCATGAATCGGCTGAGATCAATCAAACATTTTAGTGGTCAGCTCACTCATTAAACTGTCAACAATTGACTTGTCAGCTAAATCCGGCTGTGAACACTCCTTTACTTTGAGCATGAATTCTCTTGCTCTCTCTATTTTAGGCATAGAAGGCTTAATGTTATCAGCCATTATCATTGATGCGTGTCATTTATATGATGTTTTACACCCTATTTTACACGCATTTCAGAGCTCATTTAAGTAGTTATTGCTACTATTCTCTCCATTTTGTCTACTTTCGTATTTTTATGTAATATTGCAGATTTATGCGGAAATGAGTAGAAATCGAGCCAAATCCGTCCCTAAGTACTTAGAATTGCATTTGACATGGAGTAGTGACTCGAGGAATGAGCTTGGTGCGCGTTTCAAGGCCTAAAGATAGCAAAAGCATGGGTGCGTACGAGTTTAACAAGCAAAGTAGCACTTCACAATATTGCAGCCTGCTTCAGATGGCAATATCTCGAGTTCTATATCTGATAATCGAGTGATTCCAATTGGAGGTGAAAGCTTATCCTCTTAGCTTTCCAACGCCATGTAGAACGCCTTATTTGACCAAGTAACGAAGAAATGGCAGCTATTTTAAGATCGGTGCGCGCTGCAGAATTCGTCAGAATGCATACTGTACAGCACCCTTGGTCGATCGACTGACCTACATGGTCGATCGACCAGAGCACGACATACAGCAGCTCCTGTACAGCGCAAGTTGGTCGATCGACTGATGCTTATGGTCGATCGACTGAACAACTTCAGACGAGAATTAAAAGATCGAGGAATTTGAAGCCCATGATACATTAGGTTTTGGAATAATAACTACGTTGTATTCTATATAACGTAAGCTAGGTTTACAGTTTATTGATTCAGAAAATTATCAAGTTTTACATTCAGTTTTAGTTTATCAAATAATTAGGGTTCGGAATATTGGTTTGCATCGGATTTTCATTCGTACTTCTAATCATTCCGTTACAATTCCTCTGCAATTTCGGTATTCCTTCTGTTCTATTTCAGTTCATCCTTATTTCGTTGATAGTATAGAAATTGCTAGTTAGTTTCCGAAGCCTATTTTATCGTTTATGTTAATTGTTTGTTCTATTATTTCAAGCATGAATTCTTCTGTCTATTTCGTTAATTTCGTTGTTCTTATCATCCTTAGTATGAGTAGCTAATTTAATCGTGCTAGGATGTAGGGGAATTATAGTGTAGGCGGCGTAGAATAAACATGGCCTGAAATCGCATGTAAGTCGATCGACTGACATACTTGGTCGATCGACTGACCACGTGAGGTTTTACCTTCGTTTTAATTGTTTTAATTCTTTATTCGACGAATCGAGTGCACACGACTAGTTGAATGTTTAGGATTTGACTGACCCATTAGATCGAGAGATAGGGACAGTTGTTAGATCGCCAATTAAAATGACTAAACTATGCTGAGATCGAAAGATAGGTAAAGTTTAGATTATTAGTCACTTTTCAGGACGAAAGTCAGTATTAGTGATATTAGGGACTTATAGCGAGATCGAAAGATGCTATCTGTTAAGAGTGGACCGAGAGGACCTCTTGTTTTCCCGCCTCATGTGTTTGATTTAGACCGACTTAGTTTGCTGCCGCCGAAACTATAGTGAACCGACCATCCTAGTACCTCTTTTATATCTGTTTTTATCCGTTTACTTAGTTTATTGTCTTTATCTGCCTTTAGCTCTAGACCAAATCAAATCAACCCCCACTTTCGTTACCTTAGACTGAATTAAACAACTAGAAATTACATTCGCCTCCTTGTGGTTCGACCCTGTTACCACTAGCCTAGGTTAGTTTTAATAGGAAATTATAAATCTTATTTTTGGTACTCACAACGACGGGTATCAAATTTTGGCGCCGTTGCCGGGGAGGCAATTGTTCTAATTTTTGGTTGTCTTTATTTTAGTCTGTTTTTCGCCTCAAGGGAAGACTGAGTACCTTGAGGCAGTTCTTATCTTCTCCTTTAGTGTTATTTATTTGCAGTACTTCAGGAGAGTCCACTCATGTTCCATTCTTGGGAGCAGCAGGTGGAGATTTGTGGGAGATGTGGCGCTGAGGGGCATGCTTCTGTTATGTGCCGAGCAGATATGGACCAAGTCTATGCTTACTGGCATTATAAACAATATCATTATGCGCCGCCACATCCGTGCTATCAGCAAGGCTTCCAAGAGCCTTCATATTCCTTTGCACCGCCTCAGCAAGACCCTCTTCCTTCTAAAGAGAGTGCGGAATTGAAGTCTATGGTGGAGATGCTTAAACTCCAAATGCAAGAAATGGCTGAACAGAGAGAAGCTTCTTTCAAAAGACTTGAGCTTCCCTTAGCTCAAGTAAATGCCGAGCAAAATGATGATATGTATGACTCGGAGGATGATGATTTGGAGGACGATGAAGCGTCAATTGAAGACTTCAATGCTGTGCCACATGAAGAATTCGATCAAGCAGATTTGTGTGGTCGAACGAATGACATTGCAAAAGGAAGAGCGGTCGATCGACTGGAACCAGTGGTCGATCGACCAGTTATGCTGGAGGAGGAAACTACTCGATCGAGTAGTGACGCTGTTCGATCGACCCCTGCAGCCTTGGAAAATGTTCTATCGTCACAAACGCCTATTCTGGATGACGATGAGAAGGTAAA
Source organism: Silene latifolia (assembly GCF_048544455.1). Classification (NCBI taxonomy): domain Eukaryota; kingdom Viridiplantae; phylum Streptophyta; class Magnoliopsida; order Caryophyllales; family Caryophyllaceae; genus Silene; species Silene latifolia. The sequence continues at coordinate 84,599,443 of NC_133528.1, forward strand.
TGAAGACCATTCCTATCCGATTAGAGGTAATTCCACTCCTTTAGTCGATTATGTATACCTTCTTACTCCTTCTGTTGAACCATTTGTCTTTGTAGAATTGACGCCTCCGCTTGATTTGGAGACAAATTGGAGGAACATCGCTTTGTTTCTCTTTCTACAGGTCTTGACAAGTTCAAAGACCCCGGAGGTGAGTTGGGTATTCCTAGCTTGAAGTCGGCACGCCGGATATATGATCCAGGAGGAGGTCCTGACGAGGATATGCCGTCTAAGAAGAAGCCGTGTGCTGAGGCGAAAGATGTGGATGCGGATGCTGCGAGACGTTTTTGTTCTTCCGTTGCCATGTTGTGGAGGCCGGGAGTAGATTTGACAGTTGCTGAAGCCACTGCGTTCAGTCAGAAGCCTAGTAGTGAGCCAGTGATTTTTGCTTTTTGATGATCGAAAAATGGGTCGAGCTAGGACCGTCTAATCTAGCGCTACCGGGAGGCAACCCGGAGTTTGAAACATTTCGTTTAATTTGGTTTTGGAACATTTAGCTTTATTTGTTTTTGTGTGCTCTAATAATTATCAATACTTTAGTCAGATACTTTGGGTTTTGCGCAATTTTGGGCGCGTTATTATGTGTGTATGCAGGTATATGGACCTTATTAGCTCAAGTTATTGAGCTAATTCGAAGAAATCAGAAAGTTACAGCAGTTTTCCTAGTCGATCGACTGCCTTCCATGGTCGATCGACTGAGTTGCGCATCTCAGGAGTTTCTGTTTCTGTTCACTTTGGTCGATCGACTGCCATCTATGGTCGATCAACCACTGCCGCTGTTGTACCTGTTCACGACCTTTCCCCTGCTGTGTTGGGTCGTTTTGCGGGATCGAGGGAGTTTTCTACTCTATTTTATTTCCCGACTCATTTCTGATTTCTTCCATTTTCGTAACTTTGCACATAATTACCGCTTCAATATTGTTTTCTCGGGTTTATGCGTGGTATTGTTTGTCTTTCAGGTACTTATTGGTAGCACTGCTGGCTACTGAAACCTCCTAGCTCACGCTGGTTTTGGGAGGTTTCCTTTTGCTGCGCTTAAATTCTTGTGAGTTTCCAAGTTCCACTTCATGTCATATTTATTTCTTTTCTCGCAAATTCCCGTTTCTCTTTTATTTCATTACTTGATTTTGCACAATGGGGACATTGTGTGATTTGGTTTGGGGAAGGGTTTTGCGTCGCATTTGCATAAGTTTTATTGCATTTCTGTTTCACGTTTAATTTTGCCTTGCATTGTTTATTTCATTTTTCATATATCAAAAAATACCAAAAAGAATTGAAAATTTTCAAAAAAGAATTTCCATAAAATGCACGTTTATTTTAGCATATAGGTCGAGTCAGAACGGTAGTATTTCAATGATGATTTTGCATTTGCATCTGTTTTATGCCTAAGCCTTGCTTGATTGACATGTTATTAGTAGAATCGTATATGCATATCTACGAGTTTTCATTAAATCTCTTGCTGAATTTGAGACTTGACTTAGAAAATTGGCAAACTACATCATACTTCTGAGATTTAGAGCCTATAACTGGTGACATCCATGACCAGTTTATTTAGGAATGTGAGTAGTACTCCTTATAAGACATGTCACATTAATGTGCATAAATATGAAACTGATCTACTTAATACCTGTATGCATTCGGTTTGCGGTTTGTTGACACATGTGGTAGAGATTTTCTTTTCTCGTTTTGCCCATAAGCTCCACACTGCCAAAAATAGCCTTTTGTCCCATTACCACATCCTACATTTAGCCTGTCCTTTGTCAAGCTAGTAGTCCATGTTTTTGGGATTGTTACTACGTTTTTGGTAGTAAATGCTCAATTGAGATGATTGTTGGGAAAATGAAAAGAAAGGAAGGGAAGAAACAAAAGTTGAAAAGAAAAGAAAAGAAGTGAAAAAGAAAGAAAAAAGAGAGGTTCTGTACTGTTGAAGCAGTCGATCGACTGGCATCATAGGTCGATCGACTGAGGTTCGAGAAAAAGAAATCAATTCGCATAAATCAAATCCTTATCTTTTGGCGATTTTTGCTCCCATGATTCATTTATACCTTATGGGGAGTTGGTTGATTACTACTATTTTGGAGATTGTGAGTTTTGTGCTTGCTTTAGCACCGTTTCGATTGATTATGAGCAAGAAGTTGGATATTGTCACATGGTTCCGTTTTGGTACTAGCTTGATCACCTGTACCTCCACTTTTCCATAAAATGTTTTGCCTCTTCTTACCCATACCTCACATATCCCATATATACCTCGGCATGTGTCATGGTCATCTGTTTGGTTGGAATGCGTATGTACGGTTGTAGAGATTATTTTCATATTAGACTGCAGGCATGTTCTTATAGGTCGTAGTTAGGTGAGAGTCTTTACCAAATGAATTCTTTCTATCTTTACATTATTCACCTGTGCTTATTTGAGTGATTTGAGCGACCCGTGAGAGTCCAATTTGATAAGTCTCTATAGTTGACGGTTCAGCAGTTTTTAACGACTCCATAACTCGTTTGCATGATTCATTTGCTAATTGATTGTTGGTTACTGCATTAAATTGGTTTAGGCTTTACATGTTGCATTTCGCTCTGAGTTTGAACTCGTTCCAATTAGGTTTTAGGATCGCGTCTAGTTCTTGCTTGGGGACTAGCAAGGGTTTGGTTTGGGGAAGTTTGATGCGTGTCATTTATATGATGTTTTACACCCTATTTTACACGCATTTCAGAGCTCATTTAAGTAGTTATTGCTACTATTCTCCCCATTTTGTCTACTTTAGTATTTTTATGTAATATTGCAGATTTATGCGGAAATGAGTAGAAATCGAGCCAAATCCGTTCCTAAGTACTTAGCATTGCATTTGACATGGAGTAGTGACTCGAGGAATGATCTTGGTGCGCGTTTCAAGGCCTAAAGATAGCAAAAGCATGGGTGCGTACGAGTTTAACAAGCAAAGTAGCACTTCACAATATTACAGCCTGCTTCAGATGGCAATATCTCGAGTTCTAGAGCTGATAATCGAGTGATTCCAATTGGAGGTGAAAGCTTATCCTCTTATCTTTCCAACGCCGTGTAGAACGCCTTATTTGACCAAGTAACGAAGAAATGGCAGCTGTTTTAAGATCGGTGCGCGCTGCAGAATTCGTCAGAATGCATACTGTACAGCACCCTTGGTCGATCGACTGACCTACATGGTCGATCGACCAGAGCACGACATACAGCAGCTCCTGTACAGCGCAAGTTGGTCGATCGACTGATGCTTATGGTCGATCGACTGAACAACTTCAGACGAGAATTAAAAGATCGAGGAATTTGAAGCCCATGATACATTAGGTTTTGGAATAATAACTACGTTGTATTCTATATAACGTAAGCTAGGTTTACAGTTTATTGATTCAGAAAATTATCAAGTTTTACATTCAGTTTTAGTTTATCAAATAATTAGGGTTCGGAATATTGGTTTGCATCGGATTTTCATTCGTACTTCTAATCATTCCGTTACAATTCCTCTGCAATTTCGGTATTCCTTCTGTTCTATTTCAGTTCATCCTTATTTCGTTGATAGTATAGAAATTGCTAGTTAGTTTCTTAAGCCAATTTTATCGTTTATGTTAATTGTTTGTTCTATTATTTCAAGCATGAATTCTTCTGTCTATTTCGTTAATTTCGTTGTTCTTATCATCCTTAGTATGAGTAGCTAATTTAATCGTGCTAGGATGTAGGGGAATTATAGTGTAGGCGGCGTAGAATAAACATGGCTCGAAATCGCGTCGTGTCGATCGATCGATGACATACTTGGTCGATCGACTGACCACGTGAGGTTTTACCTTCGTTTTAATTGTTTTAATTCTTTATTCGATGAATCGAGTGCACACGACTAGTTGAATGTTTAGGATTTGGTGACCCATTAGATCGAGAGATAGGGACGGTTGTTAGATCACCAATTAAAATGACTAAACTATCTTTGAGATCGAAAGATAGGTAAAGTTTAGATTATTAGTCACTTTTCAGGACGAAAGTCAGTATTAGTGATATTAGGGACTTATAGCGAGATCGAAAGATGCTATCTGTTAAGAGTGGACCGAGAGGACCTCTTGTTTTCCCGCCTCATGTGTTTGATTTAGACCGACTTAGTTTGCTGCCGCCGAAACTATAGTGAACCGACCATCCTAGTACCTCTTTTATATCTGTTTTTATCCGTTTACTTAGTTTATTGTCTTTATCTGCCTTTAGCTCTAGACCAAATCAAATCAACCCCCACTTTCGTTACCTTAGACTGAATTAAACAACTAGAAATTACATTCGCCTCCTTGTGGTTCGACCCTGTTACCACTAGCCTAGGTTAGTTTTAATAGGAAATTATAAATCTTATTTTTGGTACTCACAACGACGGGTATCAATCATCCTCAAAAGGTTTAAACCCAGCCTGTTAGATTTCTCCCAAGCCTGATAACGACACTTTTCGGCTTCGGAGCTATTAGCTGTAATGGCTGTTGGTTCCTCATCTGTCAGGATGGCAATGTTCAATGACATTATACCCAATGTATACTGGATCTTTAAGGCCCACTCATCATAATTAAGCCCATTGAACTTTACAACAGAGTTAGCAGATGCAAAAAATTTTGGAGATGTTGCAAACATTTATACCTGTTTATCTATTAGTGCTTTAAAAAAAACTATCATACAGATTCAAATAAAATCATATAAAATTTCATTCATGTATTTAAATGACATTTGGGCAACACTTAAACACAAGTAACCATCATTGATGTTAATATATACTTTAGTAGTTAATTAAACACACATGAATCAAATAAGAATGTTATCGTTGGGTATACATACTATTAGACCCAATTTATGAATAATTAACCCTTTTATTTCATCAACTATATTTAATGACCCACCTTTGGGTGATCTCCCAAAATATAGACGACAAAAAAATAATTGATCAATCGAACTATAATGTCATTTATACATCTCTTTTAATCATGACCAATTAATAACTTTTATTTTAAATGTCTAAATGCAATATAACAAGGCCACTTTGGTGACTAACATGTGATATACAAAACAAAACATTTAAATTATATAGGTAGACCTATCCTTACATGTATTAATATTTCATAATACAAATTAACCCATAATTAACGTGTACTATGTTTCTCTTTCCCTGAAGTAACCCAACTACCAAGCAAATTAAGAACTCTACCAATCATTAATACACATGATAAAAAAAAGACACATCAATGTTACTGCATGTATCAAATGATAAAATTCATCAAGCTTTCTGCCACAATTCTTGCACGTGATTAGTGCCTTTAACAATTAGATTAAATTGATTACATGTATACATTAGGCAGAAAAACCAGTCAATAATGCAAAAGTATTTTGCCTATTTTTAACATTTCGTATCACAAAAAAAAACATACATTGATTATACAAACCATAAGTATAAATTTGTCCATTAGTCAATTGCAATTAAAAGAATATTTTTATGGGTAAAAAGAATATGCAGCGGAAGAAACAAAATAAATTGTTCATACTATGATCAAACCGTGATGAATCTTAATGAACATAATGATTATATATTCTGTATAAATCAAGTTCACCATCCATAATTTGCCAAGTAATGTACCATGTGTTAAACAATTACTATAGTTTGGGTAAACACAAACATTAATTCCTTGTAGCCACGAATGCACCGCATAAGAGCACGCTTGCAAATCTTATCAAACAAAATGAAAAAACAAATAATCCGTGCAATTTGCAATTTTATTCGATATACAAGTACTTTTCGGGTAAATCAAACAAATCTATATTGGCTCTGACACCAAATGTAAAATAAAATTTACGAATTCGATAATGAAATCAGTCCCAAGAATCAATATAGACTTGAATTAATTCAACCCTAACAGAATTAATAGACGGAATAAAGGACTAACCTTGGTCCTATGTCTTACAGACGCACTCAATACAATAATAAGAAGTATAAGACGATTGATTCTCCTCCTTAACCCTTTCCTTTGATGTTTCTTGATGATGGAGGAAGAAACTGCCTTTCACCCTCTTGCTTTTACAGCACGTATGTTTTTTGTGTTTTTTTTTTTGTCAGGATGATAAATATATTCTTTTAACTTCCAAAATATATATAATGGGTTACGTACCTTTTCGCACAATCAAACTCGATCGTACCTTTTTGTGTAAGACGACTTATATTAGGGTAAGGTAAGAGGGAATAATAATTCCCGAACTTTAATTACACTTAATCGAGACCGATCCATCACGGTGTCGTATTTTATATTAAAGTCTAGTAACATTTAATATAAACTTAACTTGTATTTGAACCCGAAACACATAGGCCACTCGAATATTATTAAATTTTCTAATATGAATGTCCTCATCCAATTTCATCTGAATTGTACAAATTTGTTTAGTTCATCATGTAGGCATTAAATTCATGGAGATTTCTAATGACCAAGAAAGGAGTAGGTAATTTATAGTTCTTCCATTTTACAGGCATTAGCAATTCACAAGAACAGTAAATTTACCCAATTTGACAAAAAATAATGTCAACCAAACATGTCCTATTTTTGGAATTCATGAAATTTCTCAAATCTCATAAATTTTGAGTGGTAACCAAACAATCACTAAATATTGAGTTCTAATTCTCTCTTCCATTTTACAGGCATTAGCAATTCACAAGAACTGTAAATTTACCCAATTTGACAAAAAATAATGTCAACCAAACATGTCCTATTTTTGCAATTCATGAAATTTCTCAAATCTCATAAATTTTGAGTGGTAACCAAACAATCACTAAATATTGAGTTCTAATTCTCTCTAGTCTAGTTTAAAATGAACCACTTTGGATCAAGGCACTGGCGGAGCTAGGAATTGACTCTAGCGGGAGCGAAAAATCTCAGCGGGGACGAACGGGGTAGTGGTTTAATGGAAATTCGAAAAAAAACTGGAAATTTTTAACTAAAATCTTTGAAATTTTCAACTTCCAACCCAAGTTCCTACCGTTGAAAATCCACTGGTGAAAAGTACCTTCATAAGGAAATGTAGAGCACAAATTATCATTTAATATGACATTATCTGTCTTAATCTTAAGACGGGTTAAATATCATACCACTTGTGTGTGTGTGTGTGTGTCTATATATGTATGTATGTATATATATATATATATATATATATATATATATATATATATATATATATATATATATATATATATATATATATATATATATATATGTGGGAGTTCTTATGAGTCAACCTCTTCCATTGAGTTCCTAAGTCCTTTTAAGGGCCTTTGGATGGACTAAATGGATGGTTGAGATGGATGGAGAAGGAATTGATTAAGGACTACAAAAAAAAGGAAAAAAATGTGGATGGTTGAGATTAAAGAAAAAAAAAACTTATCACTAATCAATTTTCTATACACTAATTAATTTGTCTTTCTCTCTCTAGCCCCTAATTAATCACTTTTGAGTTTCAGATTTTTTGAGTGTAACTCTAATGTTGTATGAGTTTTATGAGTGCAACTTTGATTTTTTAAGGCGGTTTTGTATGCAAAAAATTTGAATATATACAATAAACATTTTACGAGTGTAACTTTGCATGCTTTACGAGTGTAACTTTAATTTTTTTTTGTGACGGAAATTTTGAATTTATATAATTTTAACATTTTGCGAGTGTAACTTTGATGTTTTACGAGTGTAAATGTAATATTTTAAGACTGTAAATTTAATTTTTTAGGCAATTTTCTATATAGAAATTTGAATTTATATAATTTTAACATGTTAGGAGTATAAATTTGATGCTTAATGAGTGTAAATGTAGTATTTTAAGTGTAAATTTGAAGGTCCACGAGCGTAAATTTGAAGGTTTACGAGTGTAAATTTAATGCTTTACAATTGTAACTTTGGTCCTTTATGAGTGTACCTGTAGTCCGACTACCGACAAACACCACCATCGTCCTCCCCACCAACCCACCCTCATAAAAAAGGTAGACCTATTTAAAAAATATGAAAAATAAAGCAAAAAAACTAGATTTGAAACCAAAATAATAGAATTCGAGTGTAACTCTGAGTAAATACGAGTGTAACTCTAAATAAATATGAGTGTAACTTTAAAAAAAATACAAGTGTAACTTTAAAAAACCAGATCTGAAACCACCACAATTACACTTCATAATACGAGTGTAACTTTGATTGGATACGAGTGTAAATTTAAAGAAATACGAGTGTAAATCTGGAAAAAAAAAAACAGATCTGAAACTACCACAATTACACTTCATAATACGAGTGCAACTTTGATGGAGTACGACTATACGAGTGTAAATTTAAAGAAATACGAGTGTAAATTTAAAGAAATACGAGTGTAAATCTGAAGGAAAAAAAATAAAAAACAAAAAAATATTTTTGAAAAAAGAACCAAAAACAGATCTAAAACATAAAAAAATATAGAATACGAGGTTTTAAAAAATATAAAACAACACAATATTTGATATAAGAAATAGTAGAAAAAATATACTAAATATGATAATACGATATTTTAAAAATATAAAACAAGACGATATTTAAAATACGAAATATGAAAAATAAAAAAATGAAAATAAAGGAGATCCAAAACACAAGATTTGCAAGAATATATAACAAGACGATATTTAAAATATAAAAAAATAAACAAGACGAGAATTCAATACCCCACACAATATTTAAATGAAAAAAAAAAAAAAAAAAAAACTCACCGCCTGTTTTGAAACAAAAACCACCACCCTTTCCATTTTTGAAACAAAAACCACCACCACATATACACCACTTCCACCTTTCCCTCCACCCCAGCCCCATCGCCTTTACCCTCCACCCTAGCCGACACCGCCGACACCCACGTCCCTCCTATTCTCTTTTTTTTTCAGATCTGAGAAATAAAAGTGTTGTTGTTGTTGGTTGTTGCGGTTGGAGGAGGTAGAGGTGGGGACATGCGAGGGTGAGGATGGTGCGTGGTGGTAGTGTTGTAGGCGAGGGTGGTGGCAACACAACAGTGGAGGGACGGTTTGGGTGTTGAGAAGGTGGTATTTTTTGCGTGAGTTGGTGTTGTTTTTTGCCGGTGGTGGTGGTTGTTGTGGGTGACGACGAGGGGATGCAGGTGGATCTGGTATTGGTCGGTGGTGGAAGGTGGGTGGGATGTTGAAGGTCGTGGTGGTGGTATGTTGTGGTGGTCGGTGGTGACGGTGTGGGATGTTGAAGGTCGTGGTCGGTGGTGACGGTGGGGGATGTTGAAGGTCATGGTCAGTGAAGGTGGTTGTAGGTGATGGTGAGAGAGGGTGGGTGGGATTTTTTATTTTTTTTTGTTTTTGAATTGTTTGGGTTTTTTAGAGAGCTGGAAGGATTGATATTTGTGAGATGAGAGAGAAGTAGATGGGGAAATAAATGATATATAGTGAATTAGTTTTTAGTTAGGTGGATTAGTGAGGGTAGAGAGATAGCGTGTTAAAATTAGCATTAAATCCTTTTTTTTTTAACATTAACCCCCTCCTTTTTTCTTTCAATCTCAGCCTTTCATCTTCCTCATCCAAGGGCCCTAAAGAGGACTTATGGACTCAAGGAATTTTGGTATATATATATATATATATATATATATATATATATATATATATATATATATATATATAGAATTCTAAACCTTTGGATAAAAAAAAATGAAGGGCCAAGATTAAAACAAAATAAAAGGTTGAGATATAAAAGTCCAGCAAACCCTAATCAAGCACACTTTCTCACATTTTCACATCCTCTTTCTAAACACACACACTCTCTCTCTCTAAATACTCCTAATCCCGCTGGCACCACCAACACCACCGGCCTGCTGCCACCACGCCCTCGCCACCACTCCACCATGCCGACGCCACCACCTACCCTGGACTCGCCGCCACCATATCACACCGAGGCCACCTACGCTTGCTCCACCGTCATCCCGACGCCATCACAACGACCGTCACCACAACAACTCCATCACCGTCATCCCAAGCCACCACACACGCCTTCATTGCACGTCTCCTCACCACCACCGCCGTCCTCCTTAACTCGTTTTTTTTTTTTGAAAAAAAAAACTGAGATTTAAAAATTTAAAACTAAGATCTACAATAAAGGAGGTACAAATTAGAAACGCCTTCACCGCACGACTCCTCATCACCACCGCCATCCTCTTTCACTTTTTTTTTTAAAAAAAAAAAACTGAGATTTACAAATTTAAATCCTAGATCTACAATAACAGAGGTATAAATTAAAAAAAATTAAGTGCTCCGGCAAGGTAGGTGGTGGGTGTTGGTGCGGGTTATGTGTGGTGCTGGGGGTGGTGATGTCGTGGGGTGGTGGGTCAGACTATCGTTTCTCCTTTTTTTCGCTTTTTTTTTCTCAAATCCGCAAGGTAGGTGGTGGTCGTGACTCGTGGTGGGTGTTGGTGCGTGTCATGTGTGGGGCTGCTGGTGGTGATTTCGTGGGGTGGTGGGTCTGACCGTCGTGGTTGGTGTCGGTGCTCCTCCTTTATTTTTTTTCAAATCTGGAGGGGTTGCGTTGTGGTGGGTCTTGTTGGTGGTCGGTGAAAGTAGTGGTGGGTGTCGATGGCGGTTAAGCATTAAAGTTACGTTTTAAACAGTTGAAATTACATAAATTTTATATGTATATAAAATTACTCGTATACCATTGCGGTGGTGGTGGTGGTTTTTCGGTGTCAATAGCGTTGGATTGATTAAAGTTACATATGGTCTATTAAAGTTACACACTTTACTGTTAATATTTCATAAATTTTATATATGTGGTGAAATGACTCGTAGTACATTAAAGTTTCACTTGTAATATATTAAAGTTCCACATGCAATACATTAAAGTTACAATTGTAAATTAGAGATATTTCATAAATACAAATTTTTATATTGAAAATGGACTAAAAATACTAAAGTTTCACTTATTATCATTAAAGTTTCAGTCATTTAACATTAAAGTTTTATTCATAAATCAGTGAAATTAAAATAATCACAATTACATTATTATATAATTCAAATTAGAAATGTCCAAAAAACCTAAAGTTACATTTTAAGCATTAAAGTTACACTTGTAAAACATTAAAGTTACATTGATAAATCAGTGAAATTAAATAAATTTTAGTCACAATTATATTATTACATAAATTGAAATTTTTCTATTATAAATGGCTTTAAAAAATTAAAGTTTCACTTTTAAATATTAAAGTTACACTCGTATACCATTAAAGTTACAGTCAAAAATCAGTTAAATTAAATAAATATTAATCACAATTATATTATTTCATAAATTTAAATTTTTATATTAGAAATGACTTAAAAAAATTAAAGTTATACTTTTAAGTATTAAAATTTTACTTGTAAAACATTAAAGTTATATTTAAAAATACATAAATTTGAATTTTTATTTACAAAATGACTTTTAAAAATTAAAGTTACAATCGTAAAGAATTAAAGTTACATTCACAGATTAAAGTTTCACTTATAAAATATTAAAGTTTCATTCCAAAAGTTGTTTAGAAGTTTTAAATCTCAACCATCAATCTTAGAAGATCTAATGACTTAGATAAGGACTTAGGGACTCACCTATTTAGGTGGACTCATTTGAACTTGACTCTCTCTCTCTCTCTCTCTCTCTCTCTCTCTCTCTCTCTATATATATATATATATATATATATATATATATATATATATAGAATCAGGATCCCGTACGAACCAAATTATGGTGCGAACCGTACGAACTAATAAAAACAAACTAATTCCGTCATTTTCAGCCCAAATCACACACCAAATCCACTTTATATTATCACTTTTCCTTGTTCTCTCTCCTCCCCTAACCACACAACCAGTCAACCTCCATTCTTCATCGCTTTCAATTTTTCCGTCGCCGACCATGCTCTCCGACGGCGACGACGACCACGACCACCACCAAAGTCATCCCACATCATTTATTTATTATTTCTTTATTTATAATCACCAAATCTAATCATTCACCTTCTTCAATCCCGACCACAACCATACCATCGCCGAAGCTCCGTGTCGTCCTATCTCCGGCAGAACCTCTTCCACATCCCCCACTTTCGATACTCTCCAACTCTTATAATTAATTTTGTGGGTTTTTTTTTCATTTTTTCCTTTTTCCAATTCTTAGATCTACTTAGAAATACAATTAATTTCGAAAAACTAATCATATACTTGCAATGCTTGAGAAATTTCGATGTTAGTTGACTTGTCGACAATGGTCGTGTGCTAGAAATCATCAAATATCTACCATATTGAAATAATAGCTCCACCATTGACGGATCTTCATCTGTTTGAAATGATCGGATCCTATCAGCTTTGGGAGTCTGGCCTGTTTTGCTGCTTTTCGACAGTTTCACTGAAACCTGGTGAAATAATTCCTGGTAGTCGTCCAAATGCCGGGAATAATTTTTATTTTTCTATTAAATTTTTGAAGGTCAAACTGTGTAAATGACCATGGTAAAATAATGACCAGTAAGGCAGTAACCAACCAGACATGCTTGTAAAGCGATCCGTTTTCATGCTTTTGTCCTTCACTTGGTGCAAATCTCATCCAAGTGTTTCTGCAGGAACTGAATCTTGGGCCTAACACGTATTCACTTCTAAAGGACTGGATTCAGATCCCTGATGGCAAGTTGAACTATCTTGGGTATACAAAATTTTTGCATGGGGTGACGGCCCGCAGTTCAAATACAACAAGGCATCAATAGCATCATGATTTCTATGATCAAATGATTCATTAGATTGATGCCTATTGGCAGTAAGTAGGAAAGCTTTATTTTTTCCCAATTTGGGAAAGGCATAGAAGGATGTGTATAAATTAAAAGCTCAAATGTCGGGTCTGGTCGGGTCGGGTCTCAGGTTGTTCAGAAAGAAATGTATTAATTGGGATTCTTCAAGCTCATTCCCGACGTTATGAATTTATAAATGTATATCGGGTTTGAGCTCAGTGACAGGTGATGTATGTGTACCTTTTCAGTTCATTCTTTTGACATTTTATTATAGCATAGATTAGAAGCATAGAATTCGGCAGGGGAAAGAAAAAATGTTCTGTTGGATAGGAGTGATGGAGGGTTGTAATACACGGCCGCGATGACTTTCTCTAAGTGACTGCTCATGAAGGTTATAATACATGGTTGTGAGGACTTTCGAAGGATGAAAATTGAAGAATGAAAATTGAAGAATGAGGTGATATTGAGAGAAGCTGTGAGACGAATCATTGTGGGATGGTAGTGTGTAGTCGGGTCAGTTTGGTAGTGGTGGCGGTGGTGGGAGTGGTGGCGGCGGCGGTGGTGGTGGCGGCGGTGGTGGTGAGGGTGGTAGTGGCGGCGGTGGTGATAGTGGGCAGTGGATACACAAGACATCGACCCAGATACACACGGTATTGATACTGGATACATGTGTATCCGGCCGTATAACCATGTGTATCTGGTATTAATACGATGTGTATCCGAAAAAATGAACTTGCGTATCCAGAAGTATTATAATGTGTATCTGCCTTTAATGTCATGTGTATCCGCAAAAAATATAAAATGTATCCGCAAAAAATATAAAACGTATCCGAGAGTTAGTGTTAAAACTTGGAACAATTTCCATAAAGTGTATCCGCTAATAATATAAAATGTATCCGCAAATAGTATAAAATGTATCCCGGAGTTAGTCTTAAAACTCCCACAAAATTAGTGTTAAAAAAGTCTAAATGTTAGTGTGGAAAAAATGCATCTACATATGTTATAAAATGTATGTGAATAAGAGGTGTACCTAGTAAGGAAACAAAGTGTATTTGGAAAAAAAAAAAAAAAAAGCTGGTTTAAACCGTACGAACTAGCTTCAAACCAGCTTTTTTTTTTTTTTTTTTTTTTTTTTTTTTTTTGTAATCGACTCTATAGCTTCTCCAATAAACGCTGGTTCTTCGATCAAGTTTTTAATGACTTTCTAGTCAGATCGTTCTTGCGTTTTGGATATGAAGTCTCATTCGAAGCTTTAGACAAAGGTGCTATTGAGATATTGGGCCCCTATGGTATCTCGTACACATTCCGACGATTGGCCGAGCGAATAAGTCAACTTCAAAGTGGATTTGTTGTGCGAAGAGTGCGTTATGACCCGTGGCCGCCTGCCTTGTTATACCAGAAAGGGGGGCGGCTCCTCCGTTGTGGGTAAACGGGAAACCCGACTCTACGAACCCGAGGAAAGGCGCACAGCAGATAGTAGGGACGTTAAGACCGGAGCTTTGTAGTGCTAGCAAGAATGCAAGTGAATAAATGGCATTCCCTAGCGAGTGAAATGCTTACGCCCCTTTAGAGATAGGGGCCAGCAAAAGAGCTCGTTCTTCAATCTTAAAATTCGTAAGATCATGACTTTACTAATAGAATATCAATCAAGGTTAGGGGCTGAGAAGTCGTTGCTTGTCGCTTCTTCTTTGTCTACTTCGCGAGCCTTATGCGCTGTGCCCTGTTTTTTAACTTCCCTTTTTTCTTCCGTCCACGAGGTTCTGAAGGAAAGAAAGGGGCGGCTATCTGGCGGGAGTCGTTTCGGTTGTATGCCACGAGGTCCCTATGGACAAGGGGACAAGTGAATTCTCGCTTTTGAGCGTGATCGCCTTCTACCATACATCCCATTGCATTCTATCGTCTCATATTGTCTTGTGCACCGTATCGGACGGATAGATCTATTGAGTGAGAGAAAGGTAGTGTAACTAATTAGATATTCTTTCTTTTTTTATTGATAGGGATCCCATTCATTCCTAGATTCCCGTCACTACGGATTAATTGTCCCTACCTAACTACATGGTAGTGGTCTAGAGAGCGCAATTGCTAGAGCACGGGAGAATGAAGAGTAATGATTTCAGAAGAAGAGTAGGCTTTTGACTTAACTCTACTATAGTGAGTCTAGTGACTACTAGAGTAGAGTTAAGTCAAAAGGTATAGTATAGCGACCTTTCCGAGCGAGCCTCCGGGATCTCCTGTAAACCCCATGATGTGGTAAAGGGAGGATATTAGGGAAGCAAAGTGAGTGGAGATTCTCTGCAGAGAGCCGGATGAGGGGAGACCTTCACGTCCGGTTCGGAGGGCGGGGATATCCCGACCCTACTATCATTATGCCTTTGTAATGTTACTTGGTTCAACTCTATTTGTGACCTTTTTTTGTATGTGGGACTTTCTATCTTCTTGGGTAGATAATCGATCGTCATTCATTTGGATAGTGAGTAGTTTTTATAATAATAAGTCAAGTCAAGAATAATAATCGAACTGGAGGAGCTTGCCGGGATGGCTTGGTAAGCAAGCAAGCAGGCGCCAACTCCCAGTTCTTTCTCTTCTTTCTTTTTTAGTTTAATGACAGTTCATCAAAACAATTGTCCAAGATTGCTAGATCGAGCACGCGACGCGCATAGTCTTAAGCCTAAGAACGGGTTGTATCCTTTTAAATTCAACATTTTGACTACTTCCTTGCCTCTTCCTTTTCAGAGATCTTCTTGTTCTCTTCCCAGATTTTTTCCATACTTTCGCTGTCTTCTTCATTATGTTGTTCGCTGACTTTCTAAGGTCTAATCTTTCGCTCCTTTACTGAAAAGGCGTGTAAGGCCGGAATGCTCATTTTTTGTCCATAACCTTTCCTCGATGAGGGTGGTAACGTTAAGTTAATCAGTCTACGACGAAAGGCACCTCCATAATCCAGAATGTATTCTCCCCTTTTTCCTAAGGTCTAAAGGATCTCAGTCCCCTGTGGCAGTGGCAAAAGAGAAGAGCTCGTAAACCGATATCATGGATGAACAAAGAACACCCTTACTTAAGAGCATTAATTTGGAATTGGACATATATAAGTGCTACCCGTCGGTCAGAAGACTCATCAACCACTGGTTTCTCTTATTAATACGGCGCAAAGGCCGAGGCACAAAAGCTAGCGCATGCAAATGCTATTTTGTCGGGATACATCTTTGAAGAAGCAGGAAGCGTATTTCATCCGATTGCTATCCTCAAACCTAGAATATGTCCACTAGCAACGGTCGTTCCAGACCTTGTTTCATACCAAGACGCCTTTGAGAAAGCAGGAAACGTGTTGTATTTAGCTCGAGAAAGGTACCCCCCTACGTGAGATCGAGAGATCTCTGTTTATGAGAAAGAAAACCTTGCGGGAAGGATGAAAACCGCTTTAATAGGTATACCCTCTCTCATTCTTTCTTTTTTTGTATTTCAGCTGGGAGAGATTATTATGGAGAGAAAGACAACGAAATCACCGAGGAAATGAAAAAGTCACATTCGAGAAGTACTTTTTACTAGTGAAATGTCGTTTGCAACCAAAAAGACCGAGAAAACGAAAACGTCACACCCAAAAAGCACCTTTCCTTTCAGAAATGATAGTTGCAAGAAAAAACACGGGAAATGGCAACAGATTCCTTGGTCGATGAGGCGTCACTGGCCAAGAAAGCTGTACTACTCTCCTATTTTCATGAGGTAAATAAGCTGTCCTTTTATGCTTTTATTCCAGAATGCGCCTCAGGATGGCTTCCCTGACTGAATGACTGCTAGTGTATTTCCCACCGTATGTGATATTAATATCAAACTATAGATCTAAGAATAACCCGAGGGAGCGCTATTAGGGTCATAGTTAGAATATATATTCCATATTTGAGAATAGTCCTTAAAATCAGAATGTAATATAGGATAGCTTCCCTGCAGATCCTATCAAGCGTTCTCATCCCTTTCGCTAGCGCTCAAGTCCCTAAAGGTAAAACAAGGGTAAACCCCCTCTCCTTCTTAGTCGAGCTCCTTCTTCGGACCCTATCGCTCATTCATTTCACTCTCGTCCTAGCATAAGGCAATGCTCGCTTCAGCCGTTCCTACACCCGTACCGTAAACGTTCCGTTGTCTCGGGCCAACCCGCTCTTCTTATACCGAATCCATGGTAAAGGATTCATTCTGATGCTTTTGTCTTATATAGGACATATGATATGATCACATTTGTCATAGAATCGCAGGCAGTGGACTACATAAAGCAACGAGTGTAACGAGTAGGTTAGCGTTAGCGCGTTAGCGAAGGAAGCTACTCCCATTTAAATTTAAAAGTTAAGGAGAGAAGTTGACTTCTTTTTTACAAGAACTATAACAAGAAAAAGCAGCCATACGCCAGGAAAAAGCAACCATACGCCGGGACGGACCACCGGAGAAAGGTGAACCATCTAGTCCAAGAAGATTTGAACCATCTAGCTAGTCCCTAGTCCACAATAGACCATAATAGATAGCGCAGATGAAGGCATATGAAGTCTTACAGGAAGAAAAAGATACAGGTGAAGCTACGGATGATCCGGACTCAGACTAAGGTGAAGAAACAAAAGGGTTCCGGTTGAAAAATCGAAGACGAATTAGAAGAACCAGGGGTTGATGGAAAGTTCGAAGAACCGGTTGTTGATCCATTTGTTGATGATGGAAAGAGGGGTCCTACTATATATATACCAGTAAGATTAAATAAACATTTTAAATCGCGGACCCTCCTCGCCTTGGCATCGTAGAAAGTGTGTTGCTTGGGCCCTATTTCTTTCCCTTGTAATTTGAAATTTACCATTTAAATTTGTAGCCCTTGCTTGGTTTGACTCGAAAGTAACAATCTAGCACCTCCCAATCTTAAGATTGTATATTCTCTCTTATATAAGACAAGACTTCTCTCTTTTTCTTAAGGGAAAAAGCCTGATATGAGAAATTTAGGGGGCCGGGACTTGAGGTCAAAAGGGGGCATTATTCGCCTCAAAGCGGGAATTTCGCTTGATGGGTTCATTCCCTCCACTCGCCACTTTTAAATGATAGGGCTGCTCGCTTCGTATAGAAAGCTTACGAAACTCACTTTCTTTGTTATGCTCCTAACTCTACACACACTCCGTTTATAGGGCTTTTAAGCCTTGCATATGTGAAAGTAAAGAGACGAGCCAAGGACCTATCTTATCTTTGGGAAAAACCTACTACTACTACTCTTTCAGTCAAAGTTCTAGGCTGAACATGAACAAGGCTCTTTGTGAAGGCAAGGCCGGACCAATCATCTCTAATTGAACTTGGCGCGCGTATCTAATCTAATCGATGGCTTCTGCGGACGACTCTTTGTCAACGGGGATTCTATGTCACCAGGAGCTTCTATGTCCATAGCAGACTCTACCTCTATGTATGTAGTGGGTGGATCGGTAGTCTAAGGTAGTAGTAAAGTGACTAGCAGGGTGGCTTTCCCGAGATGAATGAAACCTCTATCTTACAGGAAGCTTTCCTTTGGCATACGCATCATATGTTCTCGGTCCCAACAAGTTATCTTCCCTGTATTAGACTCTGTCTGTATAAAAGGCTTAAGGCTTAAAGGCTCACTAAGGCCAACCCCCCTTTTCCCAGTTTCATTTGAACACGAACTACGACTTTCCTCTAATGTGAAAAGAAGCTCTTCTTACTACTGTTGGTGTTGGCTCTCACTTCAGCACTCGCTCCATAAGAGGTTTACGTGCCTTACAAGTACAAGTGGAATCTTAAACCTAGCGTATCATAAGCATCATATATAGGGATAGGGACGTTTCTTTCGAAGAAGATTATGCAAGACGATGGCAGCAGCAGGAGTCGTTTCGTCCTTTGACTTTCTTTGTCCAAAGTCGTCATATCACACGAGGTTTCATAACGATAAGCATAAGAAGAATCTGCCTTCATTTCGGAACGGAAAGCTTATATTATAAGGAATTATAAAGAAGTGCCCTCCCCGAAAACAAGGTGTCCAAATGCGCGAAAGCCTTCGTTCTTAAAAAGCTCATTCGGGACCGACCGGTTCGAGAAAGTAGACAAGTCAAGTTGTTGGGATCCTATCAAATGGTGGAAGAAGAGAACTTCCTGCCCCTAAGCTAGTTGATCTGAAAGCTCTATATGCACAAGTCTGAAAGTATGCAAGTCTGAAACAAAGGCTTGATCTTCTCAGGTAGTAGTCAAAGGTAGCTGCTTTGTCTTTGAATAGGAAGGGAAGGTAACTGCTTGCTTCACTTCATTCATAAGTCAGCTGGTAAGCGCTTCACTGGTCTTGCGCAAAGACTTTGACTCGATGCTTCACTTCTGATTAAAGACGCGACAAGCGAGCGCAAAGAAGGAAGTATGCGAAAGAAGTCCGTATGCGCGATAGATAGGCTTAGCTTAATCTTCATTCATAATTGAGTTTATATCGTGAAATGACTCCACCTTTTAGAGCTTATCCCGGAACTTCTCCTGCCCTAGACTATAAGAAAGAAGGTAAACCGACGACTTCTTCTTCTTCTCTAAAAGACAAGACACGTTCCGATGGTGAGCTGAGTTGGCAAGAATTGGGCAAGAAAGACCCATAAGCTGAGAATGACGCACCTTTTGGCAATGAGTTGATATGGCCGGTATTTGACAGAGAAGACAGACTGAGAGAAAAGGATGCCTCAGTATTGACATATAAAGCTAATTCCACTTTGGGCAACAAGTTTCTCGCAGTAGGGTATGGAATCTTTTATGCAAGGTTAAGGCATATATATATATATATATATATATATATATATATATATATATATATATATATATATATATATATATATATATATATATATATAGGGGCGGGTTCAGATATTTAATCGAGTTACGGTGCAGACGAACGTGCACGAAGTAGCTTCAAACCAGCTTTTTTTTTTTTTTTTTTCAGATACATTTTATTATCTTTTCAGATACACTTCTTATTCAGATACATTTTATAACACAACTAGATACACTTTTTTCACACTAAAATTTTGGATGCACTTTTACAACTTTTTAATACTAATTAATACTTCCAGATACACCTATTAATAATTCCAGATACGCATGTTAATACTTCCAAATACACGTATTAATATTTCCATATACGCATGTTAATACTTCAAGATACACATATTAATACTTCTAGATACACGTATTAATACTCCAGATACGCATGGTATTACTAACGGATACCAAGTGTATCCGGTAGTATTTTCACGTGTATCTAGGGTGATATTTTGTGTATCTACTTCCACCACCGTCATCACAGCTCCCACCACCACCACAGCCCCCACCACCACCACCACCACTGCCCCCACCACCACCACTGCCTCCACCATCATTACGAAGCTGACCCGACTACCACCACCATCACCACGGCCACATAAACTGCAACCAGACAAACACCAATACCACGACCAGGACTACAATCTGATGCGACTTCCATTACCACCACAACCAAACATCGACCCCACCAGACCACCACCACGCCGCTTAACACCATCGCCGACTACCATACTTTATCAGCTGCCACACTACCATCGTCGGCGCCGACGACTTAACGCGATCCCATACATCAACACCTCGATCAGATTCGAAATTTCACGAGGAGTGTAACTATATGATTATTTGGTCGAAATTACTTGTATCTTTGTGTAGATCTAGCAATTGCCACATGAATCGCCGACTACCATACTTTTTCATTACCACCTGAATATTGTTTCTGCTCCGACGGCGATGGACTACGCAAGCTAACGGAGATCCATCAAAGCCGACCACCACTACTCACCCCATTAATAAGACCCACGACTATCACCCGTCACCCATTAATAACTCTCGCACCACTCTCGAGTCCCCACCATAGCCGACCACCATTACTCACCCCACGAGTACCACCAGACACCCAAAAACCACTTAACCCAGATCCGCAACACCACGACTCACCCCACCACAAGCCAACCCGCAATACCCCACCACGATTCCACGAACATAAAACAGCAAATTAATCAGAAATTTGTATGACCAGAAATTCTTAATACTCCCAGATCCGCAAATTGATTTGTGTATCACCACCACCACTACCACCGCTGGCTACCACCAGCACCACCACAACTATAATCACAAACACAAAATACCAATCCAGCTACATAAGGACCACGCCCAACACTACACTCGTAGATGACAACATCGTCGACCTTTCCGTCATTCTTCACCTTTCTCTCTCAGAAATGGGTCAATCTTACGGGTCCTCAACGTCACCGTCGGAGTGGCTGGTCGGAGACAACAGAATTGTGATCGCCACTGGTGTCGCCTCTTGATGACTAGAGAAAGGTGAAGAAGATGTGATCGCCACTGGTGCCGCTGAAGGTGCATCTGTAGCTTGGTTGGTCGGCACTCGGCAGAGGTTGCCGGCGTCGGCAGCAGGTGAGGTAGTTGATGAGAGAGGTAGGTGAAGGAGGTTAGACTTTAGAATACAGGGTAGAGATAGGAAACATGGGGTCATGTTTGGGCATTTATATTCACGAATAATCTGGACCTTTTATTGACTTAATCTAATGGCTATTATTGAGTTCGTACGGTTCGTAACTTAATTAAGTTCGTACGGGATCCTGATTATATATATATATATATATATATATATATATATATATATATATATATATATATATATATATATATATATATATATATATATATATATATATATATAGTAATAAGATCAAATGAGTCCTCCTCTTCCCCTTGAGTTCATAAGTTCCATTATGGGCCTTTGGATCTTGGAAATGGAGGGCTAAGATGAGAACAAAAAAAATAAGGTTAATGCTTTAATTTTGCCATCTTCCTCTAATTTTCTCATTAACTACATTAATCCTCCTCATCTTTCATTCATCATCTCATTATCACATCTCCTCATTCTCTCTCTATATCTCACTTCTCCATATTCTCTCAAAAAAAACCTCAAAAAACCAAACAAATATAAAACCCAAAAAATCCAAATAAATCATTTACTCATCTATTTCTCATTCACCACCAACCACCCACCCGACACCACCACCGTCGCCAACCCCACCACCGCCGCCGCCACCACCGTCGCCGCCGCCGCCACCACGGCGTCCTTTTTTTTTAAATTGATGTTTGGGTGTTGTTTTTTTTTTCTCAAATATCGTATTGCTATACAATCTTGTTTCAAATTTGTGAGTTTCTTTTATTTTGATCTTAGATCTACTAAAATAGATCAAATATTATTTTCATTGACCTGTTTTTTTTTCATTTGCGTTTTTTTTTTTCAATTTTGATGTTTTGGTCTGTTTTTGATATTTGTTATTTTTCAAATTTTCATATAAAAATGA
Organism: Silene latifolia; assembly: GCF_048544455.1. Classification (NCBI taxonomy): domain Eukaryota; kingdom Viridiplantae; phylum Streptophyta; class Magnoliopsida; order Caryophyllales; family Caryophyllaceae; genus Silene; species Silene latifolia. The sequence goes on from NC_133528.1 coordinate 84,621,634, forward strand.
AAATTGTAATATATTGCACTTTTGTAGACTAAAGCTTAAAATGATTATAGTTACATTGTCATGGACTAAAATTACAACTTTAATAAACTAAAGTTACACTTTTATGGGCTAAAATTACACTTTTGTGGACTAAAATTACACTTTTGTAGACTAAACTTACACATTTGAGGATTAAAGTTACACATTTGTGGACTAAAATTACACTTTTATGGACTAAAATTACACTTCCGTGGACTAAAATTACACTTTTATGGACTAAAATTACACATTTGCGGACTAAAATTACACTTTTATGGACTAAATTACACTTTTGTGGACTAAAATTACTCTTTGGTGGACTAAAATTACAGTGTTATGGACTAAAATTACACTTTCGTGGACTTAAATTACACTTTTATGGACAAAAATTACACATTTGTGGACTAAAATTACACTTATATGGACTAAAATTACATTTCCGTGGACTAAAATTACACTTTTGTGGACTAAAATTACACTCATAAAATGATAAAAGATACACACTATCAATTTACTAAAGTTACACTTTAGTGGACAATGATTGAAATTGCACAATCTCAATGACTCAAAATAAATGAATTGTGTAATTTTAGCCCAAATTGTGTATTTTTTCTCTAAATTTAGTTTGTAAATAGTGTATTATTAGTTCAAATTTATTCGTAAATAGTGTATTTTCAGTCCAAAATTGTATTTTTAGTCCAAATTTAGTCGTAAATAGTGTATTTTTAGTCCAAATTTTGTATTTTTAGTCCAAAATTGTATAATTTTAGTCCAAATTTAGTTGTAAATATTGTATTTGTAGTCCAAATTTAGTCGTAAATAACTCCATTAGTTAGTCCAAATAGTCCAAATTAGTTAGTCCATATTGTCCAAATTAGTTAGTCCAAATTGTCCAAATAGTCCAAATTAGTCTATCTAACTTTAGTCCAAGAGTGTAACTTTAGTCATTGAAAGGGTAACCTTAATAGAGATAAGTGTAACTTTAACAAAAAAAGTGTAATTTTAACAGAAAAAAGTGTAATTTTAACAGAAAAAAAGTATAATTTTAACAAAAAAAAGTGTAATTTTAACAGAGAAAAGTGTAATTTTAACAAAAAAAAGTTTAATTTTAACAGAAAAAGTGTAATTTTAACAGAAAAAAGTGTAATTTTAACAATTTTAACAAAAAAAAAAAGTGTAATTTTAACAAAAGAAAGTGTAATTTTAACAGAAAAAAGTGTAATTTTAACAGAAAAAAGTGTAATTTTAACAAAAAAAGTGTAATTTTAACGGATATTAACAAGGCGAGATTTGTAAAATATAAAACAAGACAATATAATAATAAGACGAGATTTTAAATGCCAAATCTAAAAAAAGAAAAAAAAAACCAGCATCCTCACCATCCTCCTCCAACAACCAACAATCACCAAGAAACAAAATAAATGGGATCTAAAAATTACAAACAAGAAAAAATTAAAAAAAGAAACTGAAATTAAAAAAAAAACGAAACTGAAAAAAAAAATAAACTGAATCTGAAAAAAAAAAAAAACGAATTTGAAAAGGGAAGAAAGGAGGTCGGGGTGGTGGTTGTTGGAAAGGGAAGGAAGGAGGTTGGGTGGTGGCGTGAGACGGAGAGGAGAGTGGTGGTGGGGTTCTTCGTGGTGACGGTTGGTGATCGCCGGCAGAGGTGGCGTGAGGGAGGCAGATCTGGTGGTGGTGCGTGAGGGAGGCAGAGGCAGATCTGGTGGTCGTGGGGTGTGTGGTGACGGTGGGTGGTGACGGGAGGCCGAGGTTGTGGGGTCGCGGTTGTGGGGCTGTGTAGGTGGGGTCGCGGTTGTGGGGCTGTGGTTGTGGTGTCGATGCGTGGCAGCAGGAGGTGGTGGGGCCGCGTGTGGGTGGTTTTGGTGGGGCCGCGTCGTGGGTGGTTGTGGTGGGCTGGTGGTTTTTTTGTTTTGTTTTGATTGTTATTTTGGGTTTTTTTTTTTGAGTAACTATTTTAGGTTTTTTTTTCCAGATTTTGTTTGTTTGGTTTTGTTAGATGAGAGAAAAATGAGAGATTGTGAGATTTAGAGAGAGGGAAGGAGTTTGTGATAATGAGGGATGAATGGATTAGTGAGTAACTTAATTGCAATGAGGAGCTAATTAGACTAGAGTGATTTGTGGTCACTCATTGAGATGTAATCTCATCCCTTCATTCCCTTCATCCAAGAGCCCTTATATGAACTTAAGGACTCAAAACATATAAGGAACTTATATGAACTTTTTATATATATATATATATATATATATATATATATATATATATATATATATATATATATATAGAGTCGGGATCCGGTGAGAACTCCTAAATATTTGAGGATTGAGGATTAGTGAATACAATATCACGGGTTCTTCAATACAATATCACGAAAAATCCGACCTTTGCCAAAAGAAATTTTTTTTTTTTTTTAAAAAAAAAAATTATAATTTTTTTTTCTATACTGGTGTTTTTTTTTGTGATATTTTATCGAATAACTGTGATATTGTATTGAACAACCCCTCGATATTGTAACAAAATCCTCAATCCTCAAAAAAATAGTATATCCTCACATGATCCCATTCCTATATATATATATATATATATATATATATATATATATATATATATATATATATATATATATATATATATATATATATATATATATAGTATTGAGATCACTAGAGTCCTCCTTCTATATATGAGTCCATAAGTCTCTTTATGGACCTTTAGATCTTCAAGATAGAGGGCTGAGATTAAAGCCCCAAAAAGATGATTAATAATCTAATTTAACACTCTCTCTCATCCTAAACCAATTAATCACTAACACACCTCATTATACACTAATTTACTACATATACCTTTTATCCTCTCCCTTCTCTCTCATCCCAACCATTTTCCTCCTAACTCACCAACTCACTCATCCAAACTCCTAAAAAATAAAACCCAAAAAAAAAAACTCTCCTCCTAACTCACCGACCCACACCCACTACCACCCACTACCACCACCACACGACGACCCCCACATGACACCAATACCACCCAACGACCCACCACTGCTTACCTATCACCCCACGACTCACCAGCTGACGGCTGCCACTCACGACAGCCGCCTACACCAACACCGTCACCACCATCATTCACCACCATCCGGATCCGAGCCCACACAACACCACCCATAAAAGCCGTCACCACCCACAACAACACCATACAACCTCTCCCTCCTCACCCTCACGCATCTCCTCCGTCGGCCACCACAACACCGACCACCAACACCCCAACGCGCTGCCGCCCTTGCGTTGCTACCTCCTCTCGTCTCGATATGAATTGATGGCACGGCCGTCTCATAAGCCTTGATTGTCTCAGATCTGAATGTTGGTTATACTTATTTTTATTTTTATTTTTAAATTTTTTTTGAAATGGTTACACTTACACGACACTCAGATCTGAATTGACAACACTCATCTGATAAAATCTCAAAAAGTACGTTCATATCTAAAACAATTAATACAAGTTGGTGTTTGTAAAAGATCTAATGGCCTGACATCTTTTTGAATACTCTTAAAAAATGGTATAACTTGTTGCTGTGGTGCGTTTCGCATTTCTCAATTTTTTTCTTTTTTTAAAATATCATCTTGTTTTATATGTATTCAAATGTCGTCTTGTAAAAAATGGTCTTGTTATATATTTTTTTTCGGATTTTGTATTCAATGAAAGAGTCTGTTTCCCTGCCTTTCTCATTGAAACAAACGTACAATATATACAATTACAAGGTAATCAGTTTCCTGATTATTTGCCATATTGCTATCCTACAATTACGGAATGACTATAACTAATCCTATAATATAGACGAGATATTAGCTAATTGATATTTACAATAAGCTAATTGATTACAAATTATTCTAACAGAATATTTAGGATAATATTCTATTATTCAAAATTTTTGGTTTCAGATCTAGTTTTTTTTAGTTCGTTTTTTTAGTTCTTTTAAAGTTACACTCGTATTGTATTAAAGTTACACTCGTATTGTATTAAAGTTACACGTTATTCTATTAAAATTACAATTTGCTCTATTATGGTACTTTTTATTTTTTAGGTCTTGTTTTTTATTATTTAATTTTTCAAATGTGTTTTTTTTGTAAATCTAATTTTTTTTTACTTTAGATCTTGGTTGAGACTAAAGTTACTCATATTGTCTATTAAAGTTACACATATTTCTATTAAAGTTACAGTTTCTTAAAGTTATAGTTTTCTCTACTAAAGTTACACTCACAATGACTAAAGTTACACTCTCAATGACTAAAGTTATACTCTCAATGGACTAAAGCTATAATTTTAATATGTATTAAAGTTACGGCCTCTTCTTAGTGGACTAAGGTTACACTTAATATGGACTAAAGATTACACTTTTAGTGGACTAAATTTAACTCTCAAAAGACTAAAATTACACTCTCAAAAGATTACAGTTATACTTTCAAAAGAATACAGTTACACTTATAAGTCAATTAATCTACAATAAATTACCAGAAGAATAAAGACAAAATTATGTGGCTTTTGAAACAAACCATGTAGGATTATATTGTGATATTGTCCACTCAACAGACTTAAGGAACAAAATGCATGCCTGGTATGCATTTCTGGGTGACTGATTGTGGTGAGGAAAGGGAAATAAGTGGTTAATCTACACGAAGTCTTTTATGAGTGTAACTTTAGTCTCTTACAAGTGTAATTTTAGTCTATTAAAGTGTAATTTTAGTCCATTGAAACTTAAAAGTGTAACTTTAGTCTCTTACAAGTGTAATTTTAGTTTATTAAAACTAAAACTTTAGTCTATTAAAGTGTAACTTTAGTCCAATGAAAGTGTAACTTTGATCCATATTCATAGTATAATTTTAATTTATTAAGAGTGTAACTTTAGTTCATTGAGACCAATTAATCACTAACACACCTCATTATACACTAATTTACTACATATACCTTTTATCCTCTCCCTTCTCTCTCATCCCAACCATTTTCCTCCTAACTCACCAACTCACTCATCCAAACTCCTAAAAAATAAAACCCAAAAAAAAAAAACTCTCCTCCTAACTCACCGACCCACACCCACTACCACCCACTACCACCACCACACGACGACCCCCACATGACACCAATACCACCCAACGACCCACCACTGCTTACCTATCACCCCACGACTCACCAGCTGACGGCTGCCACTCACGACAGCCGCCTACACCAACACCGTCACCACCATCATTCACCACCATCCAGATCTGAGCCCACACAACACCACCCATAAACAGCCGTCACCACCCACAACAACACCATACAACCTCTCCCTCCTCACCCTCACGCATCTCCTCCGTCGGCCACCACAACACCGACCACCAACACCCCAACGCTGCTGCCGCCTTGCGTTGCTACCTCCTCTCGTCTCAGATATGAATTGATGGCACGGCCGTCTCATAAGCCTTGATTGTCTCAGATCTGAATGTTGGTTATACTTATTTTTATTTTTATTTTTAAATTTTTTTTGAAATGGTTACACTTACACGACACTCAGATCTGAATTGACAACACTCATCTGATAAAATCTCAAAAAGTACGTTCATATCTAAAACAATTAATACAAGTTGGTGTTTGTAAAAGATCTAATGGCCTGACATCTTTTTGAATACTCTTAAAAAATGGTATAACTTGTTGCTGTGGTGCGTTTCTGCATTTCTCAATTTTTTTTTCTTTTTTTTAAAATATCATCTTGTTTTATATGTATTCAAATGTCGTCTTGTAAAAAATGGTCTTGTTATATATTTTTTTTCGGATTTTGTATTCAATGAAAGAGTCTGTTTCCCTGCCTTTCTCATTGAAACAAACGTACAATATATACAATTACAAGGTAATCAGTTTCCTGATTATTTGCCATATTGCTATCCTACAATTACGGAATGACTATAACTAATCCTATAATATAGACGAGATATTAGCTAATTGATATTTACAATAAGCTAATTGATTACAAATTATTCTAACAGAATATTTAGGATAATATTCTATTATTCAAAATTTTTGGTTTCAGATCTAGTTTTTTTTAGTTCGTTTTTTTAGTTCTTTTAAAGTTACACTCGTATTGTATTAAAGTTACACTCGTATTGTATTAAAGTTACACGTTATTCTATTAAAATTACAATTTGCTCTATTATGGTACTTTTTATTTTTTAGGTCTTGTTTTTTTATTGGGTTAATTTTTCAAATCTGTGTTTTTTTTGTAAATCTAATTTTTTTTTTACTTTAGATCTTGGTTGAGACTAAAGTTACTCATATTGTCTATTAAAGTTACACATATTTCTATTAAAGTTACAGTTTCTTAAAGTTATAGTTTTCTCTACTAAAGTTACACTCACAATGACTAAAGTTACACTCTCAATGACTAAAGTTATACTCTCAATGGACTAAAGCTATAATTTTAATATGTATTAAAGTTACGGCCTCTTCTTAGTGGACTAAGGTTACACTTAATATGGACTAAAGATTACACTTTTAGTGGACTAAATTTAACTCTCAAAAGACTAAAATTACACTCTCAAAAGATTACAGTTATACTTTCAAAAGAATACAGTTACACTTATAAGTCAATTAATCTACAATAAATTACCAGAAGAATAAAGACAAAATTATGTGGCTTTTGAAACAAACCATGTAGGATTATATTGTGATATTGTCCACTCAACAGACTTAAGGAACAAAATGCATGCCTGGTATGCATTTCTGGGTGACTGATTGTGGTGAGGAAAGGGAAATAAGTGGTTAATCTACACGAAGTCTTTTATGAGTGTAACTTTAGTCTCTTACAAGTGTAATTTTAGTCTATTAAAGTGTAATTTTAGTCCATTGAAACTTAAAAGTGTAACTTTAGTCTCTTACAAGTGTAATTTTAGTTTATTAAAACTAAAACTTTAGTCTATTAAAGTGTAACTTTAGTCCAATGAAAGTGTAACTTTGATCCATATTCATAGTATAATTTTAATTTATTAAGAGTGTAACTTTAGTTCATTGAGAGTGTAACTTTAATCCTATATGAGTGTAATTTCAGTCCACCAACAACCTTTGCCGTCGCCAACAACTACACCAACTCAACAACCAACAATAACAATCACGACTCTTTTTTTTTTTTTGCCAAAAAAACGAAATAATACAATTTTTTTTTCAAAAGTGTACTTTAAATCATTTAGGAAACTAGATCTAATTTTTTTTCAATAGATTTATAATTTAAATCACAATTTCATTTAAAAAACTAGATATAAAATTTTAAATCTTTCACATAATCATAATCATGTGTAGATCTACTAAAAAGGGAACAAATTCTAAGAATAATTTTGATAAAAAAAACCGGCACAACCACCACCATTCCTTCGACCATCACCCAAAAAAGCGACACAAACAAAATTTAATGTACTTCATAATAACAACAAATCTAAAAAAAAAAAAAAAAAAAAAAAAAAAAAAAAACGAAATTAAAAAACCGTGGTGGTTGGCGACGGTGGTCATGTGGTGGTGGTGAAAGTGGCGGCGGTGGGCGGTGATGGTGAGTGAGAAAGAGAGTAGTGAGTGATTTATTTGGGTTTTTGGGTTTTGATATATTTGGATTTTTTGAATTATTTGGATTTTGATTTATTTGGGTTTTTGAGAGAAGAGAGGAGTGAAATGTGTGAGATGAGAGAGAAGTTGATGAGTGGAAAAAAAATATATATAGTGATTTTGTGTTTAGTTAATTTGTGTTAGTGATTAATTAGTGTGAGTAGAGATAAAGTGATAAATTAGTGTTAAGTGTATTTTTTTGCTTCCAATCTTAACCCTTCATCTTGGATGATCCAAGGGCTCTAGTAAGGACTTAGAGACTCAAATAATATGAGGGACTCATTTGAACCTTGCTCTATATATATATATATATATATATATATATATATATATATATATATATATATATATATATATATATATATATATATATATATATATATATATATATAGAAGAGATCATGTAAGTCCATGTATATGTATTGAGTCTATAAGTTCTGTTATGAGCCATTGGATGGAGGGAGATGGAGGGATGAGATGAACTCACCCAAAGTCATTATAGAGGCTAATTAACACACCTTACTAATTCACCCAAATTAATCACTAATTTACTATATATTTGTTTTCCACCCACCCATTTCTCTCTCATCTCACACATTTCACTCTTCTCTTCTCTCAAAACCTCAATAAAAAAAAACCCAAAAAATCCAAATAAATTAAAAACCCAAAAAATCCCAATAAATAAAAAAATCCAAATAAATAAAAAAACCCAAAAAATCCCAAAAAATAAAAAAATCCAAATAAATAAAAAACCCAAAAAATCAAAAATCCAAACAAATCAAAACCCCTCTTCCTCATACACCACCACCCCACCCGACACCACCACTCACCACCACCACCGCGAGTAAGTTAACGTTTTTTTTTTCCAGATTGTGTGTCTTTTTTTATCGTTTTTTTTTTCCAGATTTTGTATTAAATTTGTTGTTTGGAGTTGTTTTATTTCTATTTGTTAATATTAATCTTAAATATATTAAAGTTACTATAATTCATATTTTGACATTTTAAAAATCGTCTTGTTTTTAATTTTTTCAAATCTCGTCTCGTTAAAATTCGTTGTGTTATATAAATTTATCAGTTTAGTATTTAAATTTCAATGTATATTTAGTCATTTTCTCAAATTTCAATGTTTATAACTTCAACCGCTTGTTTTATAAATTATTTAAAATTTCGTCTTGTTAAATTTCGTGTTGTTATATAAAATTTTCGGATTTATTATTAAAACTTCAATGTGTATAATTTCACCGATATTATGTATAACTTCAATCAACATTATGTATAACTTCACTGACATTATGTATAACTTCACTGATATTATGTATAACTTTAATTTACATTATGTACAACTTCAATGATATTGTGTGCAACTTCACCGATATTATGTATAACTTCAATCAACATTATGTATAACTTCACTAATATTATGTATAACTTCACTGGTATTATGTATAACTCCAGTAACATTATGTCTTCACTGACATTATGTATAACTTTAACTTACATTATGTACAACAATGACATTGTGTTAGTTTCAAATCTGAATTATATTTGGACAAAAGTTATACTACTATGGATTAAAGTTACACGATTTTGGACTAAAGTTATACAAAAAAGGACTAAAATTATGGACTAAAATTATACAAAAAAGGACTAAAGTTATACTATTATGAACTAAAATTATACAAAAAAAGGACTAAAGTTATACTATTATTGACTAAAGTTATAGAGAAAGGAACTAAAGTGATACAAAAAAGGACTAAAGTTATACAAAAAAGGACTAAAATTACACAATTTTGGACTAAAGTTATAGAGAAAAGGACTAAAGTTATACTATACGTAAATTTACATGACAAGTTTTATATAAATTGTCATACTGTAATTTTAGTTTTTTTTGTATAACTTTAGCATAATGATATAACTTTTATCCTAAATATTGTAACTTTAATGTTTAAAGGGTATAACTTTAGTCGTAAATAGTGCAACTTTAGTCCATAATAGTATAACTTCAGTCATTTTTTGTCTAACTTTAGTCCAAATTTGTGTAACTTTAGTCCAAAATTGAATAACTTTAGTCCATAATAGTATAACTTCAATCATTTTTTGTATAATTTTAGTCCAAATTTGTATAACTTTAGTCCAAAATTGTATAACTTACACAAATTTGTCAGTGAAGTTGCATAGTATAACTTCAGTCATTTTTTGTATAACTTTAGTCCAAATTTGTATAACTTTAGTTCAAAATTGTATAACTTTAGGAATATAAATTCAGATTTGAACCAACACATAAGAGATGAGATTAAAGTTACACATATTGCCAGTGAAGTTGCATATAACGCCACTGAAGTTGCGCATAATGAACATTAAAGTTGAACATAATGAATACTAAAGTTACACATTATAAATTGTGAAAAAAAAAACCAATAAGTCAAAAAAGTACAATAAAAAAACTTCAATAACAATAATAATAAATTAACCAATAAGTAAAAAAAAAAAACCAAATAACAAAAGAAAAAATCAAATAACAAATAACAAACAAAAAAACCAAAAACCAAACCAAACCAAACAAAAAAACCAAACAAAACAAACTTGAATGGTTGTGTAACTTCAATTTATACAATGTATAACTTTAGATGTTAATAGTGTAACTTTAATGTTAAAAGAGTATAACTTTAGTCGTAAAATAGTGTAAACTTAGTCATAATTAGTGTAAATTTAATAAATATTAACAAAAAGTTGCTTTAGTCATAAAAAGTATAACTTTAGTCATAAATAGTATAACTTTAGTTGTATTACCCAATTTATGCATACATCATATTTAGATTAAATCAAAAAATTATATATATAAATAAAATAAATCAATAATGAATAGATCTAATTTCTCCAAAAAAATTAACAAATAGATCGGAAAATTAACAAAAATATAATTAAGAAATAACAAAAATTCACCAATAGATATGAAAACAAATAATAACAAAAAAACAACATTAACAAAAATTCCAAATAATAAGACGGTTTTTTAAACAAACAAACCACCGTCCCCACCACACTCCACCTATAAACATCACCACCATACAATAACCAAGACCAAATCTTTAAAAAAAAAAAAAAACAAAACAAAAACATGTACTGAGGAGAAAGTGAAAAAAAAGCAAGATCTATTTTTTTTTTTAAAAAAAACTCAGATTTGAAATAACACAAACAATAACACTCCTAAAAATAAATATAAAAAGTGTAACTTTAATCGTAAATTGTATAAGTTTAATGTTTTAAGGGTATAACTTTAGTCGTAAATTGTATAACTTTAATGTTTTAAGGGTATAACTTTAATGGTAAATAGTGTAACTTTAATGTTAAAAGGGTATAACTTTAGTCGTAAATTGTGTAACTTTAATGTTTTTTTTTGGTGTAATGTGAGTATATTATATATATCATATCAAAAAAATAATTACATGAGGTTCAAGGATCGAATCCTACTAGGAGCATATCAAACCAACATCATATTTTGCAGCCAAAGTAGCTCAGATTGATCTACTATAGCCTTACATTTCATTTTAATCCTTCTCTTAATGTCATCCTCTATTCGAGCAGCAGTAACTTCAGGTCTCACTAACCAGGTATTGATCCTGGCATTGTTTCTTTGGAACCAAATAGCATAGCGATAAGCATTGAACATGGCCACCTTAAATTTCCATTGCATATTATTCCTGCTAGCAGCACTCAGTCTGTCTATTGTTGGGAAGCTACCTCCAAACCAATGCAACAAACAGGTCTGAACTTTGACAGCATACACACAGTCCGTAAACAAATGCTCCACTGTTTCTGGTTGTCTGTGGCACAATATACACCAGTCATCTGTGCAACAGCCAAATCTAAACAAATTACTCTTCACATTCATGCCTTCATTCATTCTCAGCCAGGTAGTCATAGAGTGTTTAGGGACATTCCAACTATTCCATACTATATTAGTCCAGTTCAGAGTTGGATGAGTAGGAGTAAACCAAGCATACCCCTCTTTAATAGAGTAACCTTTAGAGCTCATTATCCATTTGTTGTCATGAAATCCATCCTTGAGCTTCTCTTTTACTTTACACACATTTTTCCAAACCCAGGTTGCATCAGCAGGGGGAGAGTAGTTATGCCAGTCTTGATCTTTAATATACACATCACTGATCCATTTAATCCATAGCCTATCAGCTTTGCAATAGATCCAATTAACCAGTTTTCCAACAGTGGCAATATTCCAGACATCAGCTTTCTTTATCCCTAAACCTCCCTCCTTTTTAGGCAAGGTAACTTTGTCCCAAGCTACAAGGGGGACTCTGTGGTAGTCAGGGGAGCCATCCCACAGGAAGTTCCTGCAAATGGCCATAATATGATTAATGATGCATTTAGGGATAATGAACATTTGAGCCCAATAGTTGTGAAGAGTATTGAGAACAGCATTGATGAGAGTCACCCTGCCAGCATAGGAAAGTTTTTTAGCTCCAAGGCCTCTGATCCGTGCCACCATCTTTTCAGTTAAGGCAGAGCATTCCTTCTTGGTGAGCCTACCTGCTTTAATGGGCACTCCCAGGTACCTGAAAGGCATGGTGCCCTCCCTGAAACCTGTCACCTGTTTAATACCCTCTCTAATGTCCTCATAAACTCCATTAAAGAAAATTTCAGACTTGGAGTTATTCATGGCCAATCCAGATGCCTTAGAAAAGGAAGAGAAGGCTCTCATGAGAAGCCAAATAGACTGTGGTTTACCCTTGCAGAATAGAAGTAAGTCATCAGCAAACATGAGGTGTGTGAGCTTCAAGTTCTTGCATAGGGGATGATATTGGAATGGCCATCTGTCAGTTGCAAACTTAATCAGTCTTGTTAAGTACTCCATGCATATGGTAAATAGAAGAGGAGAAATTGGGTCTCCCTGCCTCAGACCCCTTTGTCCTTGAAAATAGCCAAAATTATTCCCATTCAAAGACAGAGTAAAAGAAGTAGACCTCACACATTGCATAACCAGCTGTATGAAGTGAGAGGGAAACTTGAGTCCATGTAGCATCTGCTCAACAAAATCCCACTCAACTGTATCATAAGCTTTTTGCAAATCAATCTTGAAAAGACATCTTGGAGTGACAGCTTTCTGGAATACATATGAATGATGTCCTGACATATGAGAACATTTTCAATGATGGACCTACCTTTGATAAAGGCACCTTGGTTCTCATGAATGATGTCAGGCAAGACTGTAGCCAACCTGTTACAGAGCAGCTTAGATATCACCTTGTAAATCATGTTACAACAGGCTATAGGTCTGAATTGGCTAACAGCAGTTGGTCTGTCACACTTAGGGATTAGGGTGATATTAGTTGCATTTATCTGGGTGAGCAGACAACCAGTAGTAAAGAAATCCATTACAGCACTGCAAACCTCATCCCCAACAATGTCCCATGAATCCTTGAAGAATCCACTGGTATATCCATCAGGCCCAGGAGCCTTATCCTTAGGAATAGAGAATACTGCACTCTTAATTTCTTCTGTAGTGACTGGAGATAATAAGGAAGTACAATGTTGATCACTGCACTCTTAATTTCTTCTGTGTAACTTTAATGTTAAAAGGGTATAACTTTAGCCGTAAATAGTGTAACCTCAGTCATAAATAGCGTATATTTAATAAATATTAACAAAAAAAAAATCTGAAAATATATAAAAAAAAACTCAAATCTGAAAAAATAAAATCTAAAAATAAAGAACTCAAATATGAAAAAAAAAAAATAAATCTGAAATTATCAAAACCAACGACACAACAAAATTAACAAAATCAAATCTGAAATTAATAAAAATAAAGAACTCAAATACGCCAAACCCAGATCTGGTGGTGACAGAGGGAGTTGGATCGTTTGTTAACAAAAACCAAATCTGAAGTACAAAAAAGTGAACACCGGAACCACAACCAAACACTTCCGCCGTCATTTTTATTTTCTGATTTCGATTTTGTTTTTGTTTTTTTTCAAGGTTTGGTCTTTTTATTTTGTTTCTCTCCCACAAATGACGACAACGTCCTGGCCGGAGCACTTAGTTTTTCGAAAAAAGAGGGAGGACGGACGATGACTTTTATTGTAGATCTAGGTTTTTTGAAGGAGGGAGGAAGGACGACGGCTGGGGGTTGTCGAAGTGGTGGAGAGGAGGTTGTTGTTATTGATGTGTGGGGTCAGCGACGGGAAGAGTGCAGTGATGAGGTGGTTGTGGGGTCGGGTTGGTGAGTGTGGGAATGGTCTGGCGGCGAGGGTGGGGAAGGTGGGACGGTTGTGGGGAGGCCGGAGTAAGGAAATGAAGCAGAAGCGGGAGAAAGGCTGGTGGTCTGGTGAGGTGGTTGGCTGGTGGAAGGTGGTGGGGCTGGGGGTGGGTGTAGGTTGTGAGCTGGTGGTTTGATTTTGTTTTTTTGGTTTTTAGTTGGTTTTTTTTTTAGAGAATGGGAGGAAAATGAGAGAGAATGAGTGAATGAGAGAAGTGAGAGAGTGAATTATGATTAGAAGAAGTTATACAAGATTAGGGAGGGAGATTAGGGAGGGAGATTTATGGCCCTCCATTGAGATGTAATCTCATCCCTCCATTCCTTTCATCCAAAGGCCCTTATAAGGACTTAGGAACTCATATGATATGAAGGACTTACTAGAACCCTTCTCTCTCTCTCTCTCTGTATATATATATATATATATATATATATATATATATATATAACGGTCCGGATCCGGTGAGGCCGTTAATTATGGCGAGGCGGCCAGCCTCACCAAATTGATACATGTTGGGCGGACTGATATCTTGCACGCTTCCTACTGGGCTCAACAAAAAATGACCCAATGACTTTATACAAACAACGGTCTTTATTCATCATAAAAAAACGAGCTTTCTTCATCATCAAGCTACAGTTCCTCGCTTGCAGCCATCATTCCCAAATCAATCTTCATAACCTAATCAATTGGAGCGATTGTTCGTAGATTGCAGCGATTTTCCGATCAATTTGATCAATTGCAGCGATTTTTCGATCAATTCCAGCGATTTTCCGATCAATTTGATCAATTACAGCGATTTTCCAATCAATTTGATCAATTGCAGCGATTTGATCAATCAATTTCAGAAGATTTTTATTCGATTAATTTCAGAAGGTAATTTAATAATTTTGTTGAAAATTTAATATATTAATGATATAGAGTTCGAATTTGATGAAGTTGAGCGATTTTGTAAATAAAACATTCGAATGTGATCAAGATTGCGTGATTTTGCTTTACCTAACGATTTCATACAACTTTTTGACAATTTTGCAGCTCGCTTTAGATCAAAAGTTGCTATGGAGATTGTAGATATTACAATGAAAGCTGATAATAGTCGTGTTGAAACAGGTATTATATAATCTCATGTTAAAAAATTGTTTTGTACTGTTGTTTTAATTTGTGAATCTTGAAAGTTATTTTGTGGATCCTAAAGTTTGTTTTGTGAATCCTAGATAGTAAGTGGTTAAAATCATCTTTTTAGCTCTATTCCTTATTCTGTTAATTTCAAGTCTTATTTTGTGAATGTCAGACATTATTCTGTTAATCGTATAGCTTGATTTGTGAACTTAGCTGCTAATATTCTGAAATTTTGGTCAAGTGACATGATGATTATCGGCACTTAATAACTAATAATATGAACCAAAAAGTGAACTTGTGAATCTCAATCCTTGTGTTTGTGAATCCTAGAGCTTGTTTTGTGAACCCTTTAGGAATGACCTATTTTGCTCTTTTTCTTTATTTGTGATTCTCAGACCTTGTTTTGTGAATCTTAAGGCTTAATTTGCGTAACTCGAAGATAATATTCTGAGACTTGATTTGTGAATCCACTATTCTGCTCTCTTCCTTCATTTGTGAATCTCAGACCTTATTTAGTGAATCTTAGGCCTTGTTTTGTGAATTTTATAGCTTCTTTTGTGGACCTGGTAACTATTGTTAAACTGTTGTTAAATGTTTGAATTGTTGTTAACCCGTGACATGATTAGTGAATGTGAGATGTGACTTTGTGAACATTTTATCTTCTTAGGTGTTGATTCAAATGTCAACAGCACAGAGGGTAGTGTGACGCCTCGTGTCGGTTGTGGTGAGGTTCCTTGCTCTAATGTTGGTTCTGGTCAGGATGGTGAGGGTTCTACTGCTGTCTTAACAACCCCTACAATGCCATCTATTTCCACACCTACTACTTTGGTAACTTACACACCGGGTGGCAGTGAGCAATGGATAAGTAGGATTGAAGAGAAGTTTACACCTGTGGTTGGCAAAACATTTGTGGACTTAGAGTCAGCGATGTTGTTCTATAAAATTTATGCTATTGCTTGTGGGTTTGAAGCAAGGAAGTCATCAACTAAGAGGTTTAAAGATGGTATTATTTGAACAAAATACATGGTTTGCCATCGTGAAGGTTTTAATAAGAGGAAAAGACGTCCTCCCCAAGCTGATGCAAAAACAACAACCGTTGAAACTGGTGACAAAACAAAAGCTGGTGCAATAAGTGGAAATAGAAAAACAGCTGCTAAAACCGGTACGAAAAAGGGTGGAGGTGCAGATGATGAGGAGGGTGAGAGTTCCAATAAGCAAAGAGGTACAAGAATAACCAAAATTAAAAGGTGGGGTTGTGAAGCGATGATCAAATTCATGTTTCATGAAAACATGTACCAGATTGAACAATTCCGTGAGGGTCACAATCACCCACTGACCTTGGTCAAAAATAGAGAATTTGAGAAACTTGCAGACAATATAAGTGATCTGAACGAATATCATAAGCAATTGATTACCCAAAATTCGAGATTGAATGTCGGGGCTAGTTTAACATACAACTTATGCAAGGAGCACACAGAGGGTTTCGAAAATGTGGGAGCTTCCCTTATGCAATTCAAGAATTTCCAACGGAATGTAAAGTGTCTACTTAATGGTAAGGATGGACAGATGTTCATCTCTCGTTTAGAAACCCTCAGAGAAACAAAAGGGTTAGTATTTGCATATGAAACAGATGCTGACAATGCTTTAACAAGAATTTTTTGGACAAATGCGGATTCCATCAGATGTTACGCATTGTTTGGTGATGCAATTTCATTCGATCCAACTTATGGAACAAACAAATATAACATGAAATTCGCCCCTTTCACTGGCATTGACAATCATAAAAAGTCAATAACATTTGGATGCGTCCTTTTAGAGCATGAAGACGATGATTCATTTATTTGGGCATTTCAGCAGTTTCTGAAAGCAATGGGTAGCAACGAACCCAATTACATCATCAATGACCAAGACCCCGGAATAATAAATGCAGTTCAAGGTGTGTTTGGAATATCTTACTTTTGTGAAATTGGTTATTTATTTGGTGAATCTAGGAACATTATTCGTGAATCTTGTTATTTATTTAGTGCTCTGTAAGCGGCATCTTCAATTTGGTTTAGTTTTTAAATGCTAAAGGTTATACTGTGAAACTAGTAGGTAGTATTGTGAAACCTGGACCTCATTACGTGAAACGTGGCTCTCAAATTTGTGAAATCATTTAGTTATTTTGTTGGTGAATCTGGGGACTTTATTCGTGAATTTAGGGACTGGTTTTGTGAATTTAGTTATTAAAAAATGATCTTGACAATAGATAATGTGATTTTGTGACTTGCAGCCGTGTTCAAAAAGGCAAGACATCGCTTTTGCATGTGGCACATTATGAAGAAAGTAACAGACAAGGTTGGGAGCACAATTTGCAAAGCGACTGATTTCTTAAGCCGTCTGAACAATGTTGTCTAGAGCGAGGACTTGGAGCTTGAGGAATTTGAAGAGAATTGGGCTAAGTTCATTAGCGAGTTCTCGTTAGAAGGAAATAAATGGTTTACTGGCAAGTTTGCCGAACGAGATAAGTGGATACCCGCTTATTTCAGGAATGTGCCGATGGGCAGCATTTTGAAAACCACACAAAGATCAGAGAGTTCGAATAGCTTCTTCAAGAGATTTGAAAATCAATATGGGACTCTCGTAAAATTTTGGATGAGATTTGAGAGTGCCATGGACCAACAAAGGCACAATCTAAAGCTTCTTGAAGCACATAGCAATAACTCAATGCCTGAAACCCTATTCGGGTCAAACTGGGAGGCCCATGCAGTGAAGGTCTATACAAATGAAGTGTTCTTCGAGTTTCAAGAGGAGGTTAAGTTTTCGGTAAATGCGTGTTGTGTTTGTGGATACACCCCACCAGATCCAGTAACTAACTTCGAAGTTTCAATTGTTGAGGACGCAAACAAGCGAAAGAGATATGCAGTTAAGTACAATAGGAGAACAATGGATGTCCGTTGTACATGTAAATTGTTTGAAAGGAAAGGTATTTTATGCAACCACATCATTTGGATTTGCTCAGGGAAAGTTGAAGGAAATACCCGAGAAATACATTTTGCGTAGGTGGAGTAAGAATGCACTCAGAAACCCGGTTTATTATTTGAATGGAAATCTGCTGGAAAACTACGATCCTACTGGTAATAGTAAATTTGGAATGTCTCGGGTGTGGTCTGAGATTTACGCAACTGTTGGTATGCTCAAAAGAAAAGAAGAGTCAGATACGAGAGAGTTTGCCAAGCTAATTAAAGAATTCCGAGAGAAGTTGGAGCCAAACCCAAAGCCTTTGACCAAAGAACAAGAATTAGAGGTCCTTCTCAACTGCAAGGCTCCAAAAGGAGTCAAGATCTTACCACCTAAAGTCTCTAAAAAAAAAGGTAGTGGTAAAAGGTTGGTGAGCAGCAAAAATAAGGCAATTATGAACGCAAAAAAAACCGAAAAGGTTGTGTGCTAAGTGTAAACGCATGTCACACCACGATAAAAGAAATTGTCCAAATAAGTTTGCAGAGCATCCTCCTGAGAATCTAGTATGTATTATTCTACTCTTTTCTTTTAATTTTATTATTACTTGAAAACGCAACTACTTTTTTTTTTGTCTCATATTAGTTATGTCCTTGTAATATTTGTCTACTAATTTTTTTTTTTTTTAAAAAGTATCTAATTCAAGGTTTGATTCTTCACATTGGGAGACACATCGAAAGAAGAGGAAGAAGGGGAAGAAGCGGAAGAAGTCGAGAATGAAGAATGATGTAAATGAGTATTCTTAAGCAACGAGAATAGAGATGACGATTGAAGAAGACAAGTTTTAAAAACGTTTTATTTTGGTTTTGAACTTGAGCATTTGGTTAGACATTTGGTTTTTACGTTGGCCAGTTGGTTTTGTTTAGCAAAGGAGTATTCTTTTACTAGGTGATTTTGTGATTCCTAGACCTTATTGTGTGAACCTTGAAGGTGATTTTGTGAATTGGACATGAATGATTGATATTTTGATTTAATAAATTTTTTTTTTCTTAATTTGTGAATCCTGGAACTTATTATGTGAAACTGGAACATGAAATTGTGAAACTTCGTCATGAATAGTTGATCTTCACTTAAGAAGTTTGTATTTCTAATTTTGTGAATCCTGGAAGTTATTATGTGAAACTGGAATATGAAATTGTGAAACTTGGTCATGAATAGTTGATCTTCACTTAAGATGCTTATTTTACTCAATGTTGTGAATCCTGGAACTTATCTTGTGAAATTGGAACATAAAATTGTGAAACTTGGACCTGAATCCAGCATTAAGTATTTTTATCGTTTCCCAACGAAGTAAAGCCTTTCTATGATGGAAAGACATTAGCTGCATTCGATGTCATTGTGCCAAAGGTATATCCAGACAGTAGCTGCATTCGATGTCATTCGATGTAATGACATTACCATATTTCTGCAGGTAGGAGCAGTGATTCGAGGGAGTCAGAACAAGGAACGCATCAAAATGCTGAACACGTACTTGTTATTGATCGCTATGTTATTGATCGCTATGTTGTTATGAATAACAGAATAGGGGAACAAGGACTGTCAAAGGACCAATACGAATGGTACTTGGATCTTCGTCGATACATGACTGCTAAACATGTTGTATTCAGCCTCAACTTCAACCTTGTAGTTCTTATGGCTACTGGAATATCAGATATCCGTGATGTTATACCATGTCAAAGGAGCTTTGGAAAAATTAACAACTAGCTATATAAGGGATCTTACCTCTTTGGTCAAAGGCACACTACTCCTGTGATTGACTTGATGATTTGTGTATATAAACTTGACATGTTTAAATCCATTAATCATGTAATCTGTACATAATACAGAAAAAGATGCGAATGAAATGAGAAGGCTTGCATTAGACATCTTTGTCTCTCAATAAAAGATCGTCATACGAAGTACAACCGTCTCATCTTATGTTCAGGTCCAAGTTTCACAATTTCTTATAGCATTATATTCTCGGCTACTCATATACACAACTCTTCAAAGAGCGTTACACGAGATCATATACAAGACTAAAGACTAATCAATTCATGGTACCATTACAAACAAACAAGGTCATATAGCCGAATTTCACCATTTGGAATACTGAATACATCGACACAAGATAGATATAGCCTGCTGAAGCAACGAATCTCCGCCATTGAACACATATCCATCTGAGAAAGATCATTTGCTTGCAAAAAGACTTTCACGTCATCAATGAAACACCTATACCATCAAAACAAGTAACAATAAACTTATTTACAAAATGTTCACCCAAGTTATGAACAAATGGACTTTGCATCAATTTTAAGTCAAGGAAGTGTACCGTTTTAATATTTTTATCCCATTTAAGAAGTTCCAACATTATCTTCTTTCGATATTCCGGCAATTTCTGCAAAAGAAATTTTCATACAGTCCAAGTAAGTATATTAATGAAACTAAACCATTTGAGATTTGATGAACGCATGAGACACAAAAGAATTATGGGATTGTGTACTTGCTTTCAGTCAGAGAGGGACTATTGCAAAAGGGGATCAAAACAGGATCAAATATGAAATTTTCCTACTCAATGAAACCAATCTAAAACACTAGGGCCTGCTCCGCATGATAGCATATGAATCAAGTAGTTATCTAACATCACCGTAGACTCATAGAGGTGTGCTTGATATATTTAATATTTAGCAATGGCAAGCTTGGAGGCAAAACCCGTCAATTTATACCAGCAAAAACAAAAATATTCACTAACTTACCTCAAAATATTCACTATTGGTCCATAAACTTTCATTGTCCAACGCATCCAACCATTTCAGCACATACACTCCACAATCAAAACTACAAAAAAAAACATTTATGAGTAAAAGAAACATCTTAAGTGAAGATCAAATTCATGACCAAGTTTCACAATTTCATGTTCCAGTTTCACAAGATAAGTTCCAGGATTCACAAATTAAGATAAAGAAATTTATTAAATTCAAATATCAACCATTCATGTACAATTCACAGAATGACCTTCATGGTTCACACAATAAGGTCTAGGAATCACAAAATCACCAAGTAAAAGAATACTCCTTTGCTAAACAAACCCAACTGACCAACGTAAAAACCAAACGTCTAACCAAATAAAACTAAACCATTTGAGATTTGATGAACGCATGAGACACAAAAGCATTATGGGATTGGGTACTTGCTTTTGGTCAGGGAGGGACTATTCAGGTCCAAGTTTCAACCATTCAGGTCCAGTTTCAACCATTCAACCTTATATGATAAAAACACAAATATAGCCAAAAAATGAAGATACATGGTTACATATCATGTTGCTTGTTGTGGGACTTGAAGGTTGACAAGTCTGTTCATGTGCATCAACCGCAAAGATTCAAATGCCGATGAACCACCCTGAACAGATGAAACATGGTACAAGTGGAACATGAAAAAGCCAATAAAACATAAAAATATGACAGGGTTATATTTTTAAGAGACTAAAGATAAATACTCTAAAATATTTTGGGAATAAATCATACAATCTCTATGGCTGTGTGGTTGTCAGGATCCACATGTAAATCGGTACTTGAGTCGAGGATGAAATTTAGTTTTTGCTTTAAATCGCAAACGCAAGCCCACCAATGATGACACTTATCGGTACGCATAGGGATAAAAACCTGCAATAGACAAACAAATCAACAATACACATGAACGGAAATAAATAAAGAAGAAAATAAATAGCAGAAGAGGGATCTTTCACCTTTTGGATATTGCTACCATCAAATGGAATGTAATCAGACTTCAGGTATTGACCCTAAATAGCTGGGTTGCTCTCGAGATGAACAGTTTGCATGTGACAAAAGTAGGACTAATTTCATAAACCAAAGCAACATTAAGAAAGCAAATACTTGAATAACAACATCTAAAGGATTTGAAGCTGACATATACTGTCGTTGGCAAGTAGAGGACATCTGATCTCAGTGTGGACTTAACTCCAAACATATCAATCACCTACAAAATCAGATTTGTTAAGAAAAAGAGACATTGAGTGAACAAAATGAAACATGAGAAGAAAAAGGAAAGGAAAATAATACTTAGGCTACTTACCTGATCCATAACAAAGCCACGCGGTCCAAGGGTCTGCAAAGCATCTCTTGTGACTTCCATCCACGGAGTGGACACCATAGCGTCACTTAAATATTGAGAAAATGCAATTAGTCAATATATCTCTCACAATATAACTTTTTTTTAAAAAAAAATTTAAAAAATCAAAGCAAAATCATTACAATTTAGTTTTCATCGATTTGGATCTTCAAACATAATCCAACAATTGCTGGTCACTGTACGGTAGTGGTCGAGAGCCACTGCCATAATACGAAAATATAAGATTATTTAATCAACTAAAGTATTGAAGAATGTAAAGGTTTCGCAAGAAAAACTTGATAATATTAAAAGAAGAAGGTTCTTACAGCGGTACACGACTCCATTCTAGTGCATCTTTTTTCACTTTATCTCTTAATAGGTTCTTATCACATGTAATAATGTGATGGCACACCCTCATTGCAAAACGCTTGAGCTGAGTTTCCTATAAATGGAAAAAGGGGAATAATAATGTGTTGCAAACGTATACAAATTTCTGTTTATCAATATATTAATAAAGAATAAATGTTGAAAAAGTAATCGTACAGTATTTATGATTATTAGACAATCACTTTTGTTTCCTTTGTAATTCTCCAATATATTCAATAAATAGAGGCCATTATCAATTTCATCAGAATTCAGGTTTGATTTTGGAATAAACACTTCGGGCATCGTCCAAATAATACTTATCACTGCTAACAACTTTGGTTTAAGAAGCCGGATGAGCCTTTCTTTCTGTATGAACAAAAGAGAAATTAGTCTTTCTTATCACAGGTATGCACAAAACTTATTTTGTGAAACTTGTAAGGTACAAGACTCTCAACACAGGCACTAGCTAGGATTCATGTGAACCATACATCTTAGTTTGTAAAACTTGGAGTGAAATGGTCAAGGACAATAAGCTACAAGAGCAAGAATTCAGTCCAAGTAACGAAATGGTCACAGGTTCACAAAATAAGATCTAGAATTCACAAAATAAAGGCCTACTTTCACAAAGTCAACTCAAATGTTCATAACCCTGCATTGTAAGATTCACAAATTATAAGTCCTATAATTTCTAATTAAACAAACAGCTCCAGAATAGAATGATAAGAGTGCTTGCTTGTAACTTAATATTCACAAACCTTAAGTGTAGGATTCACAAAATAAAGTCCTACTTTCACAAAGTCGATTCCTAGTAGAATCACAATAACACACATTTTCCTAAGCAAAATGGAAACAATAGATGTACCACAGGTTTTATAAAACAAGAATAATCAACAAATGTGCCTTTCATAGGATGGATGATTTGCATTTTACTACTTTTAGTTCTTATGTCGATACAAATCAAGAACCGTGGGCATGAGGAGGAGACTATTGGAGCGCAAACCTGAAAAAAAGGACAAAAAGTCACTGAATTAAAAAGACAAAAATGCAGTGAATAAAAAAGACAAAAATGAACTTAAGTTGAAATATAAGCAGACCAAAATCAAAGACTTACTAGTTGCACTCCAGAAACATCAACATTGTCGAGACACTGGGAAAAAAATAAGATCAGTGTGAGTAACGACTATAAGTCTACAACATGTAAAATAGACTTGGAGAATTGGATAAAGTAGAGAGTAATAAGACTAACACTTTCATTTCTATACGGCACAAATAAACGAGAAGGGGAAGTCCGGGATCTGAATATCTCCCTACTATTTAAGATCTCATAATAAACATCTACGACATGAGAATATATCTGATCGCCTTCAGCCAGACTCTTCAATTGGCTCCTTGTCAAAGTCTGACATTGAGTTTGGAAAAGAATCTCCGTTTCATCATATGCTTCGCCAAGTATGAAATCTAATACTTGTTTCTCAGCTTGATTCAAATCCCTAATAATATTAAGATTTCGTTGCATATAGGGCGATCGGTAAACTTCCGCTGGAACTACAAACCTCCTCTTACAACGAACTGGAACATCGTCTTTAATTGGTAATGGAGATAAGGGAAATGGGATTGCAGCGGTAGTTGGGGTTTTGTAAGGAACATTGGCAATCGATAAATGACGTGGCGATCGACGAATGTAGACATTACTGACAGATGGTTTATCGAGCGTTGAAACAAGTGGAGTATCTGGTAGTACAATAACATTATGATGATCAAGAGCCGTGTTCCGTACCACAGTAGTAGGAGGAGTAGGAGTAGCTGCTAGAACAATAATTGTGGGCTCAGTGACGTCCTTGACGGGAGGAACATCATCCATAGCAGCGTGAGAGGATGATAAATCATTACAAATGGGATCTGTGTTCCCTACCACAGGAGTGGGCTCAGTGATAGGAGGGATGACATCCACAGCAGCATGTGTCTGTGATAAATCAGGTTGATGAGGAGATGTGGCAGGTTCAGGTTGAGAAGATGTGGCAGGTTTAGGTTGAGAAGATGTTGTAGGTTCAGGTTGAGACAACAAATGGTCATCAACTAGTAGGAGCCTAAAGGATGGGTATTCTGCATTTGGTGGTGAATGATGTGGCTTTATTGGTTGCAAAGCTTCACCCATCACATCCAATACCAACAACAAATCAGCCTCAGACCACCCCCAAAGTTTATCCACATTCTCCCCACCTTTCTCCACATTCTCATGAATATTTTCAACGACTTTCTCAACGATATTCTCCTCCACAATGTCTGGGACCTTTTCCTCATTCTTCACATCCTCCACATTTTCCGCATCATCCTCTTGTTGAGATGACTTAAAACCTTCTGCCATACCGTCTACAGCTGCAACTAATTTCTTCACTGTTGGTGTGGAAGGTAGTTTGCAGGGAGCTTAACTAGCAAGTGATTTGTAGTCCACAAAAGCTTGAGCCATTGCCTTTGCAGAATGCACATTTTATGAATAAACTCACTAGTGCCTGCATTTTCATTCCCAGGTAGAGGTAAAATGACAGCTTCAGCTTCAGCTTCAGATACTTCTTGAACAGTATCTTGAATTGTTGACTTGGAAGACTGGCCAAGCTCAATCGTTGGAAGACACAATTATGAATAATGTGCAATATGGTGGTTGATCACCATTGGAGGCTCAATAGAACCCCTACCGAAAGATTTTTCATCACCATGTTTGACATTCAATTCCTCCTTTATGCGCATGGATATTGCTTCTTTTGTTCAACTCGACAGTGTTGGAAACTGTCGACTCACTAGCCGTGATTTAAATACACAACGATCTAGGTAAATGAAAACCAAGAAGATAATTGGTCCACCAAACCAATTTTCGTTCAGCTTCTTGGTCTCGAACTCTTCCTTTTGCCAAGACTGAACTTGGTCAGCCAATTTCCTTTTAATGAAAGTGCACCAGTTAAATTCGGAGATGCAATCAGGGTTTGACAAACTTTTAAGAAGTCTCAGGCTTGCTCTATTGCCTACGACACCACCTAAAAGAGCAGAGAATATATAGATGATGATGTTTCGCTTGAAATCATCACCACCATCTCTTTGTGATTGCAGCTTGATCAGGATGTCTTTCACCTCAATTGCATCTTTTGCATATTGACTTTTGAATTTCTCCAAAAGAGACAGATATTCAGGGCACTTATCTCCCATTTTTGCTTCAACAACAACTTGTGGACCCATTGGTATTCCCGTGCAAAGATGTATATCTCCCTCTAAAACAGGAAGTTTCCCATCAAACTGTTGGAATATGTGTCCTCCGACAATAATGCGATCACGACTGTTGATCATGATGATCACATGTTTAAGTCTCATTATAAAGAATACAATTGGGAAGTAATTTCTTTTTTGTCACAATGGTCCACACATATCGGTAATGATTGGTGACTAGAGTTTGACATTATCGTCGCGGACGGTGGTGATCGTTGATCCCCTAGGTCATACCTATAGGGCAACACTCTTAATTGATCAATTAATTGATCGTATAACGTTACGAGTCAATTAATTTAATTAAAATTGACGGACGATTTTGGAAGTAATATTTACGTATCTCATTGAAATTGATTAAAATGAGATACGGTCTGAGTAATCAAATTGTATCATTATTCAGATGAAATTATTGTCTAAGGAAACAATTAAATTTGAATGAATTATTATAAATACAAATTGTTGTGATTTATAATTGGTAAAATATTTTGGTGCAAGTAATTGCGAATTACTAAAGTCGATTTTTGTATATGACGTATTTTTATTAATACGTTGATTTTTAATATGTTAAAAATACATAACAATTTTATGTAACATGTGACATGTGACATAAGACAAATTGACAAAAATAAAATAGATTCCATTTTACCCATATGTGCCGAAATTAAGGGAGGATTAAGGATAATATTGTGTTTATAATGTGAGTGGTAAACACAATGATTACCTACTATACTAGCCATGCAACCCTAATGCTCATTGTAAAGAACAATTCAAGCATGCATTGGCTCCCTCCAATCCCCCCTTCCACCCGGTTTTTGAGATGAAAAACCACCTTGGTTTTTCATCTTATTTTACCTAATATACACTAATATGTAGTTAGTGTGTAATTCATTCTTCATTCATCTAAAATTTGAGTTTTAGAGAGATAAAAAGCTTCCTTCTTCCTTCTTCCTCCTCCCATAAACCGAAAATATTAAGTGTCCTATAATATTTTTGGGTCAGTTTTTCTACAAGATTAATATTGTACTAGTATTTATAATATTGTTTTTAATTAAGAGTGTGCCTTGGGTATAAATCCTTGGGAGAGATCCTACACTTGGGTCTTTGTTCATCCAAAAGGAAAGCTCAAGAACAAGAGAGAAGGAGATCTCTCTTGTGCCCTAAAACCGAAAATCCAATGTAAGGATGGATGTTTCTTCTTTATTTTGTTTGTAAGTTTGCATGCATAAGATCATTTATTAATTTTATGACAAATTAAATTAAAACATTTTTGAATATGTAAAGTATATAGATCTACTTTTATTTCAATCGGTATCATGAGCCATGGTTGTTTGCATGCAAATCGGTTAAAAGTTTTTCCGAGTTATAAAGATTAACATATAAAACTTGTATAATTTGTGTTATTATGATATATCACGAAATTAATTTATACATGTTAAAATTTCTGGTCCTAAAATGTTTTTAGGATATTTTGGTTATTTTATGGATTTTTATTGTTCATATTACATAATAATGACATTAAAAATATGATTTTATGAATAAAATGTCATTTTCAGACTAAAATTAGCTAAACTTCGAATTGTCCAGTGATTTTTGGATATGTTATCACATATATTATTTTGAGATGACCTGTAAATTTTCATAATTTTTGGACTTCTTATGCTCGAAAAATGGATTTTTCATTATTAAATTCGGATTTAGGTGAAAAATAGGTTAATATGAGATAAATTTCGAATCTGGTCATAGAAATTTAGTATGTTGTCACATGCAATTTTAAAATATGTATGTAAAATAATAGGCTATATTGAAGTCTTTTTGCATGATTTATGGAATTTTGAAGAAAAATAGCATGAATAGTGACTTTATTACTGAAATATTAATAAAACATACTCTATGACTAAAGAAAAACATTATATGTTGCATTTTATTATCTTTTTTCAGATCTAAAATTGAAAAGTTAATGAATATAATTTTTCACATGTTTTTATGATTATTTAGTTAAAACCGATAAACCGCAACATTGTTTTTTTTCCGGATAAATTTCGAAATTTTTAACCTAAGTTTTTGAACATTATGAGTGTCATGGTATTTTTCCAGAATGTTCATGAGTTTAAATTTCAAATTTTGAATTTCATTTGAAATTTTGTGATTTATTTGAAGTTTATAGCTTATTTTTATAATTTTAAGTCCATTAATGAACAATTTTTAGAAATATGAGTTAATTATGGTCAAATAATTAGTGAAGACTAAATTTTGAGTCCTAAGAGGTTAGGTTAATTAACTTATGCATAAATATGAATTTATGTAATTTTGTGATTATAAAATGTTGAAATCACGCAAATCCGTAAAAACCGAGTAATATACGATATTGGTATTTAAAGGCGATTTAGCATAAAATTGGGCATGTTCATACATATTATAATGCTGCATTTTCTTTATGATTGTCATAATTTGATTTATGTAATTTTTTTGAATTATGTAATTTTTACTTAGTATGGCCTTAGTTTTTTAATTGGTATTACCCGAAATGTATGGGAATATCGATTCGGTTGTAATTTATTGTGATCTCGTATCACCGATTTTTAATTTAATAGATTTATTTTATTTTAGTTACAAATGTATAATAGGAAAATATGTAATTTTCTATGTAATTTAATATATCTCGGAGTTCCCCAAGACGGATTTCTTCAAGATGGCGATACATAAAGACGGTGTTACCTCGAGATGTGTGCCACAACCGAAGTTCAAGGGACCAATGGAGTTGGTTTCCGAATATGTAATAGTTAAATAGTTTTTCTATTTTAGGAAGGCCATACTAGGATTTATTTTTATGCTTTGCATTTTATTTATATGTCGCATGCATCGCTAAATCGCCATAACTAAAACATGCATTGTCATTTTATCGAGTTTATCGACCGTGTCAATTAAAATTATCGTAGTTCACCGCTTTAGTTCACTTAAAACGTGATAGATAATAAATTGACATGACCTCTCGCTAAAACAATTAATTGAGACATAGCCTTACCAAATAGTAGAAACCATGAAAACCTATTTCGCGAGGGAGTGCACTCGGCCCTACCGGGGTACAAACCTTGTTACGTAGGGGAAGTGGGTGATGAATGTTTATCCACCGAGTTCATGTTAATGAGGGTTTCATCGGCCATACCGTGCCCAAGTTGATGTGGATTTGGATCATGGACACATTTATTCGGAATTTGGATTGAGCTCAACGGAAGTATTTGTGACCGTAGTTGCATGTGTTCCGGGCTATAGATAATTATTAGAGTAATTTTATCGACCAAGAGTTCTAAAAGTAGAATCGATTAAAACGTTAATCCACCAAGTTATATTGATAAGGGTTTCATCGGCCATACCGTGCCTAAGTCGATATGAATTTGAGTCTTGGAATCATTTATCTAGTTGGGTAGAGGTCACTAGAAAAATGCATAAAACTTGTTTAAATTATAAATTTTTACGAGTATTATTATTAAAACATCATTTGTTTTACTCCTTCTATTTTGTTTTGTAGACCACTTCTTTTCTCATAACAAATGGCAACACCAACCCCTAACGCCACGCCTCTCGCTAATTCATCTTGGCTCCGATCCTTCATGGATCGATGTAAACTTGAAAAGAATGGGTCAAATTTCTCCGATTGGGATGCCCAACTCAAACTAGCCGCCCAAGGTGACGACAAGCTTCGTTACCTTACCGAGGCCTCTCCACCCGAACCTACTACTAGATCGACCGCCGCCACTAGGGAAGCATATGAGGCTTACCAAAAGGAGTCCGCCGCAATGAAAAACGTCTTGATATTTGCAATGGAGGCGGATCTCCAAAGGAGAGCCTTTAAAATGGGCAACGCTAATGAGATTTACTCCAAGCTTGTGACAATGTTTTCACAAACTCCGCGGATCGTCCAATATGAGGCGGCCGCGGCATTCTTTGATCTCGACTTCAAAGAGGGCCAAAAGGTTAGCCCTCATGTGCTCAAACTTATGGAGCTTGTCGAGACCTTGAAAATTCAAAAGATTGAAATCCCCAAAGAACTCATTGTAGATAGGATTCTACACTCCTTGTCCAAAGTCAAGGCATATGTTCAATTCCGGGTGAATTTTAACATGCAAGACAAGGATGTGTCTCTTGAAGAATTGCACAAGTTACTTGTGCAAGCCGAGAGGGACATGGGGTTAAATGTGAACCCACCAAAGGATGTGCTTAACATAAGCACTAAGAGTAAGGGGAAGTTCAAGAAGAATGGGAGGAAGGGTAAGAAGCAAGCTCCCATTTTCACCAAAGCTAAGGCTAATGATGCTAGCACTTCAAAAATCAAGAAGGGTCCTCTTGATAAATGCCATTATTGTAATGGTATGGGACATTGGAAAAGAAATTGTTCCAAATACCTTGGTGATATTAAGGATGGAAAGATTACTCCAGTAGGTAAATGACTCTAGCTTCTTTTATGTTTCTAATTCAACTATCGTATTATGATACAAAGTTGTGATAATGTATCTCCCTTTTTATTGTAAATAGGGCCTCCACCAAGCAAAGACAAGGGAAAGGAAAAGCAAGCATGAGAAACCATCAAGAAGCTAGGAATAGCTTTCATGGAGCTTTGCTTTTTATTGTCTTATTTTTATTCATGTTTTGAATTTTAGAACCTTTAAGTTTCCGTGTTCGACATGGAAAGGTATTTTGGATAATTGGTTGTATTTTGGATAATGGTGGCTTGGTTTGCAACCCAAATCACCCGTTTTATCACTTTATCCTTTGTTCTAAAATTCATGTTTAAATGCTTGCTCTTAGAAACATATGATTATTCACTTAAAGTGATCTAATAGACAAATATAATGATGGGATTCATTATATGTCCACATGCTTAAGGCTTGTGTATGATCATTTATAAAGTGATATTGAGTCTATGAACTCTCTTAAAGGAATGTCAATCACCAAGTACACTTACGAAATCTAAAACTATTAGTCAATCTATGAGATAGTTTCTCCTTATACTTAAAAAAAAAAAAAAAAAAAAAATCATTATTTGTGTCTCATATGCTATCTTTGAATCTATAGTGTATTTATTCTAATGATAGAGTGGGAGAAAAATGAGGACACAACCAAGATAAATTTGCGTACTTGTGTAAATGAGATCTACGCAAGAGAGAATGATTTGAATGAAGGTATATCTATTTATATAAGTATACCCAATAGATGAGATCTATGGTCTCAAGTAAGTTCTATATGACTAAAGAGACCAAGTGAAGTAATCATAAGAGCATGTTCTCAAGATAACTACACGAGGAGACCAAAAGAAAGTTTTGGAACAAAATGACTAATGTAAAGTCTTAACAAGAGTTTTGACTAGATTATGAAAAATTTTGACCAATAGTTTCAACTTTGATATTTACTTAAGAGCCTAAATGAATCAAAATAACATCCTAGTAATAAGCTATATTTATGACTAGAGGTTGCAAGGATTGATATACCGATATCTTTAATAGCCAAGTTTTGACCACGCAGATGTCATTTCTTAACCTCATTATGAAATGGTTAAACCTCCTTCCAAAAGGGTATTTCGAAGGACGTGTTCTAGATATTATTTATATTTAAATAATGACATTGCTACACATCATTATGATATGTGTAAGTTAGAGATTAAAATCTCTATTAATAAGGTTAAGATGAGACCACTTCAAAATAGGTATTTTGAATGGATATGATGGGAACATATATGGTTTTATCTTAATAACTTGGCAATGCAATTTATATTTCAATTTCAATTCTTGAAATGTTTCGATTGAGAAGTAAATTCGAAACATGTGGAATTGAGTGGGAGTTTGGAAATTATCATGTGAAGACATGGAATTTAGTGGGAGCAATCATCATGTAAAAGGTTATAACTCATCACTCATTGAAGAATGACGAGCTAATACGTTCCTTCATAGAGGAAGATTTGAGTTTTCAATTCTGGATGAAAATGGACTATGATGAATCCAATTACATCAAGGGATGTTGGATAAGTATTGGGAGATACACATCGAATCAACAAGAAGCATAGGTTATTCATCTAAATGAAATGGAATTGCCATTAGCAGTCATGGTCGTTCCTTGAACCTAAATATAGTTGATGACATGATTAAAAGTTACTAATGTTTCCGCCATTAGAATAATCATGCACATGTCCAATTATGAATCATATGCATAAGAGCATGATGGATCATTGGTAAGCCATAATAGAAACGTCATGAATTCTCGAGGAGAATCCGATGAGCGATTTCGGTGTTTGACGGAATGCTCTATTGTGTGTCAAGAGGTTGCACATATTATAGAAAATTCGAGCACATGTAAGGATTTATGAGAATCCTAAGCCTTTCAAGCTAAAAGGAGAAATAAGAAGTTTGGAAAGATACTTAGTTGAATAAGAAGTTGCTCAAAACTAATCTTTCCTAATATGCTAGGACTTGTGAGAAGTGCTAGGCTAATAATCTTGACAAATTGTTGCAAGACTCTACAAAACATTTACCTAGTGCATTATGTGTGGATGGAGTACTTGATCAGTACAAGTTATATCATTCACCACAAATTCGTTCGTTATGTGATAATCGACAAGGAAGTTCTTTCAAGATAAAGAACCAAAACCAAGGTCGGGAACCTTGATGTGTACTTGGTAAGGTTCATGCTGAGAGAGAACATGAATGTAAAGGAAAATGCAAGTATAAGAAGTTTGAACACATGGACACATGGCATGTTAAACTTCTATTGCAATCAATAAGTGTTTACACTTACGATATGCATCACAAGGTTGTAATATGGTATTGACTACCCGAGTGTGATGTCGACATTTATCGTTTGAGTTATTATTAACTCACTTTATACTTTGTTACATCCAACGGGTTGTAGAGACAAAATTGAACCCCGTTTAAGTGAACATGGATTAGCATTATATTTGCCCATAGTTACTTGTATGAGGTGACGTCTCGAAGTGACTAGAGTGTGATGCGATTGATGGCAAGTTCAAGTGCCATAGAGTCATGTGAGATGACTAGTCGATCACATAGGCAGACTGTTAGGAACTTTTTGCGGGCGTAATGACCGCTTATAGAGTTCTGGCAAATTTATATAGCCTCGTCGTGGCGAGAGCTACTATAGTATTCGAATGAGTCGATTCTTTTGACTAAAGACTATTCGCCTAAGATGGCACAGTTTCAGATTAACTTTGATTTGTGTTACTACGACCTTCGTAAATGGGGTCAAATGGGCATATTTTGGGTTATGATGGTTGTGGCTAGTTGAAGGGAATGAGTGCGATAGGAATTGTCCACCCCTAGTCAGGGTTATAACAATATCTCAGGGCCACTCGAGGAGTAATGAACTGGAAATGCGTGGCCACGCTCGGAATGTATCCATGGTGGATAAATCCGGGCAATCAGTTATTCTCCAGATCGAGGAAACCACTCTCGATATGATAACTTGCAAGTACGACCTGAAAGACACCTTGCATTGAGTGGGAGATAGTAATAGGACAAGAGAATTGGTGACGCACACTTGTCGAGGACAAGTGGGAGATTGTTGGAATATGTGTCCTCCGACAATAATGCGATCACGACTGTTGATCATGATGATCACATGTTTAAGTCTCATTATAAAGAATACAATTGGGAAGTAATTTCTTTACTGTCAACTGGTCCACACATATCGGTAATGATTGGCTGACTAGAGTTTGACATTACTGTCGTGCGACGGTGGTGATCAGTTGATCCCCTAGGTCATGCCTATAGCGCAACACTCTTAATTGATCAATTAATTGATCGTATAACGTTACGAGTCAATTAATTTAATTAAAATTGACGGACGATTTTGGAAGTAATATTTACGTATCTCATTGAAATTGATTAAAATGAGATACGGTCTGAGTAATCAAATTGTATCATTATTCAGATGAAATTATTGTTTAAGGAAACAATTAAATTTGAATGAATTATTATAAATACAAATTGTTGTGATTTATAATTGGTAAAATATTTTGGTGCAAGTAATTGCGAATTACTAAAGTCGATTTTTGTATATGACGTATTTTTATTAATACGTTGATTTTTAATATGTTAAAAATACATAACAATTTTATGTAACATGTGACATGTGACATAAGACAAATTGACAAAAATAAAATGGATTCCGTTTTACCCATATGTGCCGAAATTAAGGGAGGATTAAGGATAATATTGTGTTTATAATGTGAGTGGTAAACACAATGATTACCTACTATACTAGCCATGCAACCCTAATGCTCATTGTAAAGAACAATTCAAGCATGCATTGGCTCCCTCCAATCCCCCCCTTCCACCCGGTTTTTGACATGAAAAACCACCTTGGTTTTCATCTTATTTTACCTAATATACACTAATATGTAGTTAGTGTGTAATTCATTCTTCATTCATCTAAAATTTGAGTTTTAGAGAGATAAAAAGCTTCCTTCTTCCTCCTCCCATAAACCGAAAATATTAAGTGTCCTATAATATTTTTGGGTCAATTTTTCTACAAGATTAATATTGTACTAGTATTTATAATATTGTTATTAATTAAGAGTGTGCCTTGGGTATAAATTCTTGGGAGAGATCCTACACTTGGGTCTTTGTTCATCCAAAAGGAAAACTCAAGAACAAGAGAGAAGGAGATCTCTCTTGTGCCCTAAAACCGAAAATCCAATGTAAGGATGGATGTTTCTTCTTTATTTTGTTTGTAAGTTTGCATGCATAAGATCATTTATTAATTTTATGACAAATTAAATTAAAACATATTTGAATATGTAAAGTATATAGATCTACTTTTACTTCACAAACAACGATCCTTTTAAGGGGTCATAATTTGAAACTAGCCAATAAGCTAAGTTTTCAGGAACAAGATCGGTTTTAAGGAGTAAGAGGCCGCCAAAGCCCATTTGTTTATGTTAGGTTCATATAACTATTATTAGACTTTTCTAATGGTGAACTAATTAACATTTTAATATGAGTTCTTAAGATCTAGTGCATGCATAACTAAAATAGAAATAAAAGAAGAAAACA
Source organism: Silene latifolia (assembly GCF_048544455.1). Taxonomy (NCBI): domain Eukaryota; kingdom Viridiplantae; phylum Streptophyta; class Magnoliopsida; order Caryophyllales; family Caryophyllaceae; genus Silene; species Silene latifolia. The sequence goes on from NC_133528.1 coordinate 84,656,460, forward strand.
ATGGTTCTTACATTGTTGTTGGTTCGAATTTTAGGGCAGAAATAAGGACACCTTCCTTATTTGTTCTTGAGCTTAAAATATGGATGATCCTCCAACCTCAAGTATAGAGATACTCCTTAAAAATTGCATCCAAGACTTTCCCTTAAAACTAATATATTAATTAACTAGATTAATATACAAGTTACCCTTAAAATGATTCTAATATATATATTACTACACTAGTAATCTTGTATTATAATATTAGAATTTAGATGAACAAATTTTATGAGATCTAAAACTATTTTAGAGAGAAATTTGGAGAAGCATATATGAGAGAATAAGAAAAATCCATGAATCATAATAGAGAACAATTTTCTCTACAAATAGAAGGGGGAGCCGGTTTTGGGGATCTAGAAGGCCAATGCATGGCCTTCTCCCTTTTGCTTTTTCTCTTTTCTAAAATGTAGGTTTGCATGGCTAGTTAGAGTTGGAAATCATGATGCCTATTTTATCATTTAAAATAAAACATCCACTAACTCCTTATACCCTCCATTTTTTCGGCCATTTTAGATAAAATGGACTTCCATTTTATTTTGTCAATTTGTCATTTGTCACCGAATATGTCACATGTAGCATGTAACATGTTATTAATTAATTTAATGCATATTTAACAATTAAATATCATTATATACATTAATTAAATTACATATAATAAATTGTCTAGTAATTCATAATTACATGGTATAAAATGGGACATGTTAATATAATTCACAACATTTTGTAATTATAATTAACCATTCATTCTTATCTCAATTGTTTCATAAACAATAATCAATTTTAGTAATGAAAATATTTCAATTACTAAATGAATCTTATTTAATCAAACTACAATAAGATACTTATTCTCACTCACAAATATAAATCGTTCAATTTTAAGGAATTAATTAACTTGTATCATTATACAATTAACTAATTTGTCTATTAAGGGAATTGTCCTATAGGTGTGACTTTAAGGGATCAACTGATCACCATCGTCAAACGACAGTAATGTCAAACTCTAGTTAGCCAATCATTACTGATTATTGTTGATCAGTTTACTATATAATTGAATCATCCCTTATGTATTCTTATCATGAGATTTAAACATGTGATCGCACTATTGTTGAGGACACTTACTCCAACAATCTCCCACTTGTCCGAGACAAGTGTGCTTCACCAATTCTCTTATCCTATTACAATCTCCCACTCAATGCAAGGTGTCTTGCAGGTCGTACTTACATTTGATCATATCTTGAGTGGTTTCCTCGATCTGGAGAGTAACTGTCTGACCGGAATCATCTACCGTAGATACCTTCCGAGCGTGGCCACGCATTTTCAGTTCACTACTCCTCGAGTGGCCCGGAGATTTTAAACAACCCTGACAAGGGGGTAGACAATTCCTATCGCACTATTCCTTTCGTTTAGCCACAGTTCATCATGACCCAAAATACACTCATTTGACTTCAGTTACGACAGTCGTAGAGTATAAATCAAAGCCAATCAGAAACTTGTGCCAACTTGGGCGAATAGTCTCTAGTCAAAAGAATTGACTCATAAGAATACTATAGTAGCTCTTGCCATGACCAAGCTTTATGAATTTCCAGAACTCTATAAGTGGTCACTGCCCGATAGAGTGTCTCATACAGTCTGTCTATGCGATCGACTAGTCATCCCATATGACCCTATGGCACTTGAACTTGCCATCAATCGCATCACACTCTAGTTACTTCGAGACGTCACCTCCTATAAGTAACCAGGGGCACATACTATGTCAATCCGGTTCACTTTAATGGGGTTCAATATTATCTCAACAACCCATTTGGATATAACAAAGTAATGGATGAGTTTAAAGAAACTCAGACGATAAATGCGATTATCATATATGAATAGTCAATACCTTATTACCAATTCATATCTTATAATATTTAGTGTACACTTTACACTAGTTAAGTTGCAATAAAAGCTTGGATGGTGGATATATATGTATCCATGTGACACCCCTCGTTGAGGTAACTAAATATAACTAGTAAATCGTGGCGGAAACACGAGATTTTTTAAAACTTTTAAGGCTTCTAATTAAGTCCAACGCGAGGCATCACCAACACGATAAATAAGTTTAGATAATTAAGTTTAAGTTTACAACACAAGTCTATTTATTGGGGAAAAGATATCCCACGAATGAACATGACTCTAAAAGTAGGTGAGTCTATTAAAGTGATAGCTAATTAAGGTCCAAGGTAAGAACTCGCTAGCTCACACGGTCTTCCCCACTTAAGCTTCATCACCAACCTGTCATTCATAATAAATATGAAAGCCACAGTCAGTGGGGAGTAACTCAGGGTTCTCCCAGCCACAATATGTCAAAATACAAGTAATTAGGAATTTAATTAAACAAACAAGCATAAGAATAAATACTTACGGTAACAAGAGAATCATGATTAGTATACGAAATGCAATAAGAGTAGTTATGCATAAATGAGAGAAGAATAATTAGGTCAAACAGTCACAAATTGACTCGACTCAAATGTAAGACAAATTACAAAGTATGGACAAACAAGACTCCCAACGTAGACTCCAACCTCCTGGTAGGACGACGATCATAATACGGTCCTAGTCTAAACCTGGCCAGACTCTCGGGATGGACGACACCCGATTCGACAAACGATACCAAATCGTATCCAAGACTCGAAACATGGTACACCTAACCGTGCCCGAAAGTCGAGTAACCCCAAATCGGAACCTTGCCACCTAACCGTGACCCCCGGTCCGAAGAGGCGGAAGGAAAAATAGCCCAATCCGGAAACATGGCACCTAACCGTAACCAATGGTCCGAAAGGGTAAATAAGGAATGTCAAGTCGTCACACAATGTAAGTCGTCACACTTGGATCACAAACACGAGTAATAATGATTGCACAAACATAACGTAAACAATTCATGTGAAGCATGTATAAGTATAAGATTATAATAAATATCAGGTGCTCTCTGGGTGTGTGGGCACTGGCGCCCACCGGCAGAGGATACAGGCTAAGGTGAAACAAAGTCAAAATAGATGAAAGTGTATTCTCTGCCGGGTGGCCGGCTGCCGGCCCACCGGCAGGGGATACAAGCTAAGGTAAACAAGGTCAATAATACTCAATGTGTATTCTCTGCCGGGTGACCGGCTGCCGGCCCACCGGCAGGGAATACCTACTATAGTCAATTAAGTTCAACATTTCACATTGTGTATTCTCTGCCGGTTGACCGCTGTCGCGCCCACCGGCAGGGATACACCCTATTATAAAAGACACCAAAATTTCATGTACTCGCTGCCGGTTGGGTAGGTATTTGCCGGCCCACCGGCAGAGGAATACAAAGGCTAAATTCCAACTTTTATAACCCAGAAATGCAATGACGCGCTGCCGGTTGGGTAGGCCGGCTGCCGGCCCACCGGCAGGGTATCACTGTACACGAAAACTCATCAAACATCCATCTAAAGTATTCCAAATTCAACCATCTTTTATTTAATCATTTCATACTTCTTTAACATGATGAATACTCAGAAAATTACCACTTTCAAGATGTAATTAACATATGGGGGTGGATAATAAGTCATTAAAGTGAGGCTTAATCAAATAATTATGAGGGAATTACACTAACATCATCTCATATTTCACCATATTACAACAAGACATGAATTCACTCCTTAAACATATGAGAATCATCATACAAGTAATCTACTCAACACCAAATCACCACAAAGCATGAAAGGCACCAAATTTAACATTCATATGAGTCTAATACTACATAATTCACACAATTTTAACATAAAAGTCGAGTAACCCATCACCGTTACCTTTTGCACTTCACTCTTCTATTGAGTCGTCAATGATGTAGCTATCCTCCTCCGGGTCGTCCAAATTCTCCCCTAAACACAAAAATAAAGATATTAAGTCAAGAACTCACATCCTTGTAAGATGAGAATTTCGAAAAAGAGGAAAAGATGACAACTTTCTTACTTAGAAAGGAGGGGAATGAGAAAAGGAAGAGAATGGCGCGAAAAGGAACGAGATTGGTGAAGAATTGAGTGAGTTATGGTGATTTTAGGGTTGAGAGGAAAGGGTTTAACAATGGTGATGTGTTTGTTGGGAAATTTCAGAAATTAGAAATGAGGGAGATGGAGTTGTGAGGGTTTAGTTGGGGTTTGGTGTAGAGAAAAGAGAAGGAAAAAGGGCCATGAGTCATGATAAGCCCAATAACTCAATATGAGTCGGTTTCTACTAGAATTTTCGTCTCCAACCTACTATAATTCGAGACGGAGAATATTATTATTAGAATCTACACTATTATTATCGCTATACGACTATGACGATATTTTATAAAAATAAGCTTTAAATAATAATTATTTAATAAAAATTACTTAAAAGTTTATTTAAAATATAAGGAAAGCGCGGGGTGTTACAATCATCCCTCCTTTTAAAAAGTTTCGCCCTCGAAACTTGAAACGAAAGGTATTACCTTACTAAAACAAACTAGGTTACTTGTCACGCATGGAAGCCTCCGGCTCCCAAGTCTCTTCTTCTACATCACCACACTTCCACAAAACCTTCACCAAGGGCACCACTTTGCTCCTTAGCTTCTTCTCCTTCTTATCCAAGATACGAATCGGTCTCTCCTCGAAAGAAAGACTAGGCTCAAGCTCGGGAATTTCATTTTGCAACACATGAATAGGGTCGCTAATGTATTTCCTAAGTTGAGACACGTGGAAAACATTATGAACTTTACCCAAACTCGGGGGCAAATCCAATCTATAAGCCACGGCACCAATCCTTTTATCACCTCATAAGGTCCAATGTACTTCGGACTCAACTTCCCTTTAACTCCGAACCTCTTTACTCCTTTCATCGGGGACACTTTTAAGAACACCTTATCTCCAACTTCAAACTCCAAGGGTCGACGGCGAACATCGGCATAAGATTTCTGTCGATCTTGGGCGGCTTTCATTCTTTCACGAATGAGCTTCACTTGATCAATCGTCTCGGCTAACTTGTCGGGTCCTAGATCACGAACATCACTAGCTTGATCCCAACAAATCGGACTACGGCATTTCCTTCCATAAAGGGCTTCATAAGGGGCCATCTTGATAGAAGCATGATAACTATTGTTGTAAGAAAATTCCACCAAAGGTAAGCTCTTCTCCCAACTAGAATGGAAGTCAAGAGTACAAGCACGCAACAAGTCTTCTAGAGTTTGAATCGTCCTCTCGGATTGTCCATCGGTAGCGGCATGAAAAGCGGTACTCATCAACAACTTACTACCCATAGCATCTTGCAAAGCTTTCCAAAATCTTGAACAAAAACGCGGGTCACGATCCGACACGATCTCCTTAGGAACACCATGGTAACGAACGATCTCCTCCACATAAGCATTAGCAAGACGGTCTAAACTCCAAGTCTCTTTGATAGGAATGAACCTAGCACACTTGGTCAACCTATCCACCACCACCCATACGGCATCCTTTCCACCAACGGTCTTAGGTAAAGCCATTACAAAATCCATGGAAATGGACTCCCACTTCCATAAAGGAACATCCAACGGTTGTAGCAAACCACCGGGTCTCTTATGCTCAATCTTCACTTGTTGACAAGTAAGACATCTTCCTACATATGACACAATGTCATTCTTCATGTTAGGCCACCAAAACTGAAGCTTCAAATCTTTATACATCTTGTCTCCTCCGGGGTGAATCGAATAAGGGGATAGATGAGCTTCATCTAAGACTCTCTTCCTCAAATCAACGGCATCGGGTACGTACATGCGTCCTCGGTAACGAAGGTAACCTCTAGCATCAATCTCACAATCCTTTGCTTTCCCTTCAAGAAGCTTGGCTCGAAAACTTTTAAAGGTAGCATCGTCCCCAAGGCTATCAAGGATCTCACGGTGAAGAACGGGCTCGGCAACCATAGCACCAAGATAATCAAAACCACTCTCCACAAGTTGCAAACTTAGCTTACGAAAATCGGCACAAAGGTCGTCGGGGAGCACACGAATGGCACTCAAGGAATGAGTGGACTTCCTACTAAGGGCATCGGCAACCACATTTGCCATTCCTTCATGATACAACAACTCTACGTCGTAATCATTCACCAATTCCAACCATCGTCGTTGTCTCATTTTTAAATCTTTTTGGGTGAAGATATACTTCAAACTCTTATGATCGGTGTAGATACGACAATGAACTCCGATGAGATAGTGTCTCCACATCTTCAAGGCATGAACAATGGCGGCTAATACCAAATCATGAGTGGGGTAGTTCACCTCATGAACTCTCAATTGTCGTGAAGCATAGGCAACAACTCTCCTATTTTGCATGAGAACACAACCCAAACCCATCTTAGAGGCGTCATAAAACACATCAAAATCAATTCCATCCTCGGGCAAGGTCAACACGGGAGCGGTAGTCAACCTCTTCTTCAACTCTTGGAATGCACCTTCACAAGCTTCGGTCCACACAAAATTGGTCTCTTTCTTCAAAAGTTGAGTCATCGGTCTAGCAAGCTTGGAAAAATCTTTCACAAAGCGACGGTAATAACCCGCCAAACCCAAGAAACTACGGATCTCACCAACATCGGTTGGGCTCTTCCACTCAATCACGGCTTCAATCTTCGAAGGGTCTACCATGACACCATCCTTAGATATAACATGGCCTAGAAAGGACACCTTAGACAACCAAAATTCACACTTGGAGAATTTGGCAAACCACTTTTGACGACGAAGGATCTCTAAAATGATACGAAGGTGATCGGCATGCTCTTCTTCGGACTTGGAATAGATGAGGATATCGTCAATGAAGACCACAACACACTTGTCTAAGAACTCACTAAAGGTCCGGTTCATTTGGTCCATGAAGATAGAAGGGGCATTGGTTAAACCAAAGGGCATCACCTTAAACTCAAAGTGTCCATACCTTGTGCTAAAGGCGGTTTTAGGGATGTCGGACTCACGAACGGGAATTTGATGATAACCGGATCTCAAATCAATCTTGGAAAAAGTAGAAGCACCTTTGAGTTGATCGAACAAATCTTCAATTCTTGGTAGAGGATACTTGTTCTTGACGGTGACACGGTTAAGCTCGCGGTAGTCAATGCAAAGTCTCATGGATCCATCTTTCTTCTTCACAAAGAGAACGGGAGCACCCCAAGGTGAGGCACTAGGTCTAATGAATCCTTTATCAATCATCTCATCAAGTTGCTTCCTCAACTCCTTCAACTCGGTTGGCGCCATACGGTACGGGGCTTTAGCAATCGGTCCGGTTCCGGGTACAAGGTCGATAGAAAATTCTACATCACGCTCGGGAGGAATTCCGGGCAGTTCTTCGGGAAAGACATCGGCAAACCCACAAACCACGGGCACTTCTTCGATCTTCGGTAAGGAAGGGGAGGTAGAAGTCACCACGCATAGAAAGATTTGGTAACCTTTCCTCTTCATGCTCATCAACTTCAAAGCGGAAATCAATTTCACACCTTCTTGGGAACGAACTCCTTTATAGGACACGCGGGTGCCTAGCGGACTCTTGAGGCAAATCTTTTGGTCTCGACACTCGAATCTTGCATCATACTTTGACAACCAATCCATACCCAAAATTACATCGAATTCCTCAAGGGGGAAACGAAGTAGGTTAGCGGGAAACAAGGTTTCCGAAATAGAAATAGGAATGTCGGAGAAAATGAAGGAGCAAGAGAACATTTCTCCGGAAGGTAAGGATATAGAAGTTTCCTCACTAGGAATGGGCTCAAGAGCTAGTTTTTCCGAGAACTTGGAAGATATAAATGATAAAGATGCGCCGGTATCAAATAAAATGAGGCAAGGTTGATCAAAAATTGAGAACATACCCGTAATGATATCGGGATGAGCGGCGGCTTCGGCTCGACTCATGACAAAGATAGTTCCTCTTGGCCTAGCATTTGAAGTAGGAGCATTCTTCTTCTCGGGGCAATCGGCAACACGATGTCCGGGCTTCTTACAATGGAAGCAAGTCAAAGGCTTGCCATAGCATCCAATTCCGGGGTGTGCAGCTTGCCTACAATGGTAGCACTTACGGTCCTTCTCAAGTTCATTAGTTGATGTGGGAGCTTGTCCTCTAGGTTCTTGAACTCTTGGTCCTTGTCCTCCATGGTCTTGTATCCTTGGCACAAACCTCCTCTTGTTGGCATAGTTGAAAGTAGAAGGTACAAATGGTCTCTTGCCATGAAAGTTAGAACGGTAAGAATGAGAAGAGGAGTGGGGCTTGGCTTCTTCTTCAATGGCCTTCAAAGAGCTTTCAGCCCAAATGGAATCATCATAGACTTCCAAAAAGGTAGTTGAGTTTCTTCTCACCATGCTTTCCACCTTAGGATTCAACTTGTTCTTGTAGAAGTAGACACGATCCTCTTTATCTTTCACGAACTTGGAGGCATAATGAGCAAGTTCATTAAACTTGTCGGTGTAGGCTTGAATTGATAGCTTCCCTTGCTTAAAGTCCATGAACTCCTTCAACCTTTGTTGCTTAAGCTCCTTAGGGTAGAAGCGAGTCTCCACAAGTGACTTGAAGCGGCTCCAATCAAAGTTGGGGTCTTGAGTAGCGGTAGGTCCAGTCAAAGTCCACCACCTATCGGCTTCCTTCACAAGAAAGTGAGAGGCTAATCTCACCTTGTCCTCCTCTCGGGCATCAAAGAGAGAGAAGTTCTTCTCCATATCACGAAACCACTCCGAGAGAGCAACGGGATCCACTTCACCACAATAGGTCCTAGCCTTGTTCCTTGCTAGTTGACTTGCAATCCAAGCATAGCTTCCTTGACGGTTGGCTTCATGAGGAGGGGGAGTGGGTTGAGCATTTTGTTGATTAGCAAGCACTTGAGTGAGGGCTTGCATGATAGCATTTTCCACATTGGTTGGTCGTACCATCTTTTTGCACAAGAGCAAACAAGTTAGAACCTATCACAAAACATACACAAAAAGGCTACCAACTTAGGTCCTTAATTCTACCTATCTCTCATTCATTATTCAAGGTCAAGTAAGAATTTTAAGTTGGGGTACACGTGTGTGCGTCGGGAGCAATATATGCTCTGATACCAACTGTGACGCCCCTCGTTGAGGTAACTAAATATAACTAGTAAATCGTGGCGGAAACACGAGATTTTTTAAAACTTTTAAGGCTTCTAATTAAGTCCAACGCGAGGCATCACCAACACGATAAATAAGTTTAGATAATTAAGTTTAAGTTTACAACACAAGTCTATTTATTGGGGAAAAGATATCCCACGAATGAACATGAGTCTCAAAGTAGGTGAGTCTATTAAAGTGATAGCTAATTAAGGTCCAAGGTAAGAACTCGCTAGCTCACACGGTCTTCCCCACTTAAGCTTCATCACCAACCTGTCATTCATAATAAATATGAAAGCCACAGTCAGTGGGGAGTAACTCAGGGTTCTCCCAGCCACAATATGTCAAAATACAAGTAATTAGGAATTTAATTAAACAAACAAGCATAAGAATAAATACTTACGGTAACAAGAGAATCATGATTAGTATACGAAATGCAATAAGAGTAGTTACGCATAAATGAGAGAAGAATAATTAGGGCAAACGGTCACAAATTGACTCGACTCAAATGTAAGACAAATTACAAAGTATGGACAAACAAGACTCCCAACGTAGACTCCAACCTCCTGGTAGGACGACGATCATAATACGGTCCTAGTCTAAACCTGGCCAGACTCTCGGGATGGACGACACCCGATTCGACAAACGATACCAAATCGTATCCAAGACTCAAAACATGGTACACCTAACCGTGCCCGAAAGTCGAGTAACCCCAAATCGGAACCTTGTCACCTAACCGTGACCCCCAGTCCGAAGAGGCGGAAGGAAAAATAGCCCAATCCGGAAACATGGCACCTAACCGTAACCAATGGTCCAAAAGGGTAAATAAGGAATGTCAAGTCGTCACACAATGTAAGTCGTCACACTTGGATCACAAACACGAGTAATAATGATTGCACCAACATAATGTAAACAATTCATGTGAAGCATGTATAAGTATAAGATTATAATAAATATCAGGTGCTCTCTGCCGGTGTGGGCACCGGCTGCCGGCCCACCGGCAGAGGATACAGGCTAAGGTGAAACAAAGTTAAAATAGATGAAAGTGCATTCTCTGCCGGGTAGCCGGTTGCCGGCCCACCGGCAGGGGATACAAGCTAAGGTAAACAAGGTCAATAATACTCAATGTGTATTCTCTGCCGGGTGACCGGCTGCCGGCCCACCGGCTGCCGGCCCACCGGCAGGGAATACCTACTATAGTCAATTAAGTTCAACATTTCACATTGTGTATTCTCTGCCGGTTGACCGGCTGCCGGCCCACCGGCAGGGGATACACCCTATTATAAAAGACACCAAAATTTCATGTACTCGCTGCCGGTTGGGTAGGCCGGCTGCCGGCCCACCGGCAGAGGAATACAAAGGCTAAATTCCAACTTTTATAACCCAGAAATGCAATGACGCGCTGCTGGTTGGGTAGGCCGGCTGCCGGCCCACCGGCAGGGGATCACTGTACACGAAAACTCATCAAACATCCATCTAAAGTATTCCAAATTCAACCATCTTTCATTTAATCATTTCATACTTCTTTAACATGATGAATACTCAGAAAATTACCACTTTCAAGATGTAATTAACATATGGGGGTGGATTATAAGTCATTAAAGTGAGACTTAATCAAATAATTATGAGGGAATTACACTAACATCATCTCATATTTCACCATATTACAACAAGACATGAATTCACTCCTTAAACATATGAGAATCATCATACAAGTAATCTACTCAACACCAAATCACCACAAAGCATGAAAGGCACCAAATTTAACATTCATATGAGTCTAATACTACATAATTCACACAATTTTAACATAAAAGTCGAGTAACCCATCACCGTTACCTTTTGCACTTCACTCTTCTATTGAGTCGTCAATGATGTAGCTATCCTCCTCCGGGTCGTCCAAATTCTCCCCTAAACACAAAAATAAAGATATTAAGTCAAGAACTCACATCCTTGTAAGATGAGAATTTCGAAAAAGAGGAAAAGATGACAACTTTCTTACTTAGAAAGGAGGGGAATGAGAAAAGGAAGAGAATGGCGCGAAAAGGAACGAGATTGGTGAAGAATTGAGTGAGTTATGGTGATTTTAGGGTTGAGAGGAAAGGGTTTAACAATGGTGATGTGTTTGTTGGGAAATTTCAGAAATTAGAAGTGAGGGAGATGGAGTTGTGAGGGTTTAGTTGGGGTTTGGTGTACAGAAAAGAGAAGGAAAAAGGGCCATGAGTCATGATAAGCCCAATAACTCAATATGAGTCGGTTTCTACTAGAATTTTCGTCTCCAACCTACTATAATTCGAGACGGAGAATATTATTATTAGAATCTACACTATTATTATCGCTATACGACTATGACGTTATTTTATATTAATAAGCTTTAAATAATAATTATTTAATAAAAATTACTTAAAAGTTTATTTAAAATATAAGGAAAGCGCGGGGTGTTACAATCCATACTGTCCAACTTTATGAATTGCCATTTCCTTCTATTCAATGTTCTTTCTAATGACATGAATTTATCTAAGTAGGTGTCTAGCCTTCTTACTAGACTCGGGCTCTTATACTTGGAAGATGCTCCCACTGTTATCATATAATAACTTGTGATAAAGTCTATGGTAGAGTGATCTACTCTTAGTCCCTATGTTAACCATCTTACCACAATGTACTCAGATTCTGTTTGTAGAACTTGCAATGGTTGAAACTAAAATATTTTTCTAGTCACTACTCCTAAGTCAATAAAATCAGCCTAGGATTTCGATAAATCCTTATAGGTTTGGAAACTAGAGTTTGTGCAACCCTTCAACACACAACTTAATATATCATCCAAACACAAGAACGAATCCTTAATTCTCCTCAAGAATTTTAATGGATGTTCTTGAAGGCTTTCTAATGACCTTCATTCGAATTAACTTGTTATTGACTTATCATGCTCCAAGCAGATGATTCATCATGGCATGTGCATATAATGGCATACATGATCGTTCTAATGGCGGAAACATTAGAAATTGATTTCATGTGAGATCAACAACTCATTAGGTTCAGTGAATGGCTATGACTCTCTCATAGTAATTTCACTTCCATCAATATGAACAACCTACTCAACCTTGTTGATATTAAACAGATAAAGAATATTATCAATATAGGATACTTATCTAAGTGCCAATCTAAAATTCCCTATGTCATAATAGATTTGGAATTTTGGAATGAAATATGTCTTCTTTCATTGAGAATCAAAACACTCCATAGATGGGAGTGTTATCGTGTCATCCTCAATGACATTATTATGAAAGACAATTTCTCCCACTGAATTTCATGTCTAAACATGGCAATTTTGACTCCCACTCAAATCCATGCATACACATGGTTTCTCGACAACTCGAGTGAAACCGTTTTCTTATCACATGGTTGAAAAGATCATTGCAATCTTAAGTGTTAATTAAAACCTTGTGCTTATGTCGCACACACACCGCTTTCTAAATACCTATTTAGAAATTGGTTTTAACATCTAACTTGATCATACACACTATGAGGTGTAGCAATGATATCATGGATCTTAGCATAGTTACTGTTGGGATTAATTAATCTCATTTGTTTACATATCCAATATATAAAAGTTTAATTTAGTCATAAAATTAAATCGGATCTTATGCATGCAAAACAATTACAAGTATAAGGAGATAATCAATTCTTACATTGAGTATTTCGGATCAAAGGGCACTAGCAAGTTCACCTTCTTACTAGTTCTTGAGCTTTCCAAAGGTGGAAGAACAAGATTCAAGTGGAGAATCTCTCCCAAGGAATTATACCCAAAGCAACACCCTTAATAATTATAATTAATATGATCTAGTATTAATTAAAATCTAACTTAAACTTGACATAAAAATGGATTTTTGTTCTCTTCTTTTTCGGTTAAGAGGAGAGGATTTTACGAGTGTTTCTTTCTCTAAGTTTATTTCACAAATTGTAGAGAATGGTTATTTTTCTAACACTAGAAAAATGTAGTAAAGTAGTGAATAATTATAGATGAAAAACCCTTGGCCTTTCATGTAAGAAAACCGGGTGGGGGGTTTGGATTTTGGGAGCCAATGCATGCAAAAGTTGCTCTTCTCAAAAGCTATAGGGTTGCATGGCTATATAATAGAGTAATCATTGTGTTTTCTATTTAAAATAATCAACACAATTTAAAACCCTAACCCTCCCCATTTTCGGTACACCCAACATAAAATGGAAGGTCTATTTTATATTTGTCAATTGTCAATTTTGTCATATGTCAGATGTTACATGACATGTACACTATAGTGTATTTTTAACATATTAAAAATCTACATATTAATAAAATATGTCACATACAAAATTAACTAGTAATTCTTAATTACTTGTACCAAAATGGTTTATCGAATTATAAATTACAACAACTTGTATTTATAATAAATTATTCAATCTGTTTTAATTGTTTCGTAAACAATAATTTAATCTAAGTAATAAAACGATTCGATTACTTAGACCGTATCTTATTTAATCGAATTACAATAAGATATGTAATTTTACTCACAAAATCATCTGTCAATTTTAAGCAATTTAATTAACTCGTATCGGCATACGATTAATTAAACAATCAATTAAGAGCATTACCCTATAGGTATGACCTCAGGGTATCAACTGATCACCACCGTCGTACGACAGTAATGTCAAACTCTAGTCAGCCAATCATTACCGATATGTGTGGACCAGTTGACAGTAAAGTATTACTTTCCCTCATGTATTCTTAAATATGAGATTTAAACATGTGATCATCATGATCGACAATTTTGATCGCATTATTGTCGGGGACACTTACTCCAACAATCTTCACTTGTCCTAGACAAGTGTGCGTCACCAATTCTCTTGTCCAATAACTATCTCCCACTCAATGCAAGGTGTCTTTCGGGTCGTACTTGTAAGTGATCATATCGAGCGTGGTTTCCTCGATCTGGAGAATAACTGATTGACCGGAATTATCTACCATAGATACCTTCCGAGCGTGGCCACGCATCTCCAGTTCATTACTCCTAGAGTGGCCCTGAGATATTGTTTTAATCCTGACAAAGGGGTGGACAATTCCTATCGCACTATTCCCTTCGACTAGCCATAGCTCATCATAACCCAAAATAAGCCCATTTGACCCCATTTACGAAGGTTGTAGGAACATAAATCAAAGTTACTTTGAAACTGTGCCACCTTAGGAGAATAGTCTTTAGTCAAAAGAATCGACTCATTAGAATACTATAGTAGCTCTCGCCATGACCAGGCTATATAAATTTGCCAGAACACTATAAGCGGTCATAAGCCCGACAGAGTGTCCCTTACAGTCTGCCTATGTGATCGACTAGTCATCTTTTATGACTCTATGGCACTTGAACTTGCCATCAATCGCATCACATTCTAGTCACTTCGAGACGTCACCTTATACAAGTGACTATGGGCAAATACCATGTTAATCCGGGTTCACTTTAACGGGGTTCAATATTGTCTCTACAACCCGTTTGGATGTAACAAAGTACAAGATGAGTTAATGATAACTCAAACAATAAATGTAGACATTTCATTTGAGTAGTCAATACCTTATTACTACCATATGTCTTACAAGTGTGTTAACACTTGTTGATGCAATAAAAGTTCAACACACCATGTGTCCACGTGCTCAAATTTTCGAATTGCGATTTCCCTTATTTTCATGTCATCTCTCATAGCATGAACTCTACCAAGCACATGCCTAGTCTTCGAACTAGACTTTGGTTCTTTAATCTTGTAAGAAACCCTTTTGTTGTTATGACATAACCAACAATATGGATTATGGTGGATGATACAACTTGCACTAGTCAAGTGTTCCACCAACTCACAATGCACTAGGTATATGTTTTGTAGGATCCTGCAACAATTGTCAAGATGATTAGTCTAGGACTTCTCACAAATCCTTGCATATTAGAAAATACTAGTTTTGTGTAACTTCTTACCACAACGAAGTATCCTTCCAAATTCTTATTTCTCTCTTAGCGTAATTGGCTTAGGATCTTCATAGATCCTTATGTGTTTGGAAACTCCAGCATGTGTAACTTCTTATCACACAACTGAGTGTTCTTCCAAACTCTAGAATAGCTCATTAGTTCTCCTCGAGAATTCATGACGATTCTTATATGGCTTACCAATGACTCATCATGCTCTAAGCATATGATTTATTTAGGACATGTGCATGATTATTCTAATGGCGGAAACATTAGTGATCTTAATCATGTAGTCAACAGTTCTTAGGTTCAATGAATGACCATGACCTTCCCATGGTAATTCCATCTTCATCGATATGAATAACCTACGTATCTTGTTGATTTGATGTGCGCATCTTAATGCCAATCCAACATCCCATGTTTTAATTGAATTCATCTTAGTCCATATTCATCCAGAATTGAAAACTTAAGTGCTTTCTTTATCAAAGATAGTATATGCTCGTCATTCTCAATGAGTAATAAGTTGTAAAATTCATGGAGGATGATTACTCCCACTAAATCTCATGTCTATACATGACAATTTCAAACTCCCACTCAATTCCACATGTTTCGTGTTTGACCACTCAATCGAAACATTTCATGAATTGAAATCATTTTTGCTTTGCTAGCTTGTTATGATAAAACCACATATGTTATCAACATATCCTTTCAAAATACCTATTTGGAAAGAGGTTTCGATCTCTAACAATGGAAAGAGATTTTAATCTCTAACTTATTCATTCTTAAAATTAAGCGAAGAAATGTCATTACTAAAATGTAAAATTCAATATGGAGTTCATATCTCCCTCTCAAAATACTCATTTCGGAAAGAGGTATAACTTGTCCATTTTCATGAAGTTTAGCAATGACTCCAGCATGGTTAACCATTAACTTAGCTATTATAGACATCGATATGTCTTTCTATGCAACTCTTAATCATAAATCTCATTTATATTCAAGGATGCATTTCGTTTCATTAGGCTCTTAAGTAAACGTTAACGTTGAATCTTTATGTTTAGTTTGATCATAATCAAACAAGAATCTGTATGTTAAGTCTTTTCATTAGTCATGTTCCTTTACGTACTTTCTTTTGGTCTCCTTACGTAGTTTCCTTAAGAACATCTTCTTTTGGTCTCCTCACGTAGTTACCCTAAGAACATCTTCTTTTGGTTTCTTCACATGGATTTCATCTATACATAATTAGTAATGTATACAAATTATTTTCTCTTATATAAATCTCATCTACCCAAGGTATACAAATCATTCTTTGTGTCTTAATATTACTCACACTCTATCTTTAGAATAAATACACTAAATATTCAAAAGATAGCATTTGTGACACAAATGATGTTTTGGTGAAGAAGGAGAGATATCATATAGGTTAATAGACTTATTCGATTTTTTAAAGATTTAATGAGTGTATGTAGGTTATTAAGTTTCCCTTAAGTGAGTTCATTAACTCAATATTACTTTATAATCGATCATACACAAACTCCAAGCTTATGGACATATAATAAATCTATCATTATAGTTGTCTATTGGATCAATTTAAGTAGATATTCATATGTTTCTATGTCAAGCATATAAAGATGAATTTTAGAACAATTAAAATACGATAAACGTAGTGACTTGGGTTGCAAACCAAGTCACTATTAATCCAAAATTACAACCATTGGTCAAAGGATTAAAACAAATTTCCATGTCAAACAAGGAAATTAAAATAGTTCTAGAATTCAAAACACAACATGAAATTTAAAGACAATAAATAAAGCCAAGCTTCATGGGTGGCTATTCCTAGCTCCCTCACGATCTCTTAAGCTTGGTTTTCCTTGCCCTTGTTGTTGCTTGGAGGAGGCCTTAATTACAATAAAAAGGGGATACTTTATCACAACTTGTATCAAAATACCAAAGTTGAATTAGAAACATAAAAGAAGGGATAGCCATTTAACTACTAGAGTGATCTTTCCAGATTTGATGTCGCCTAGGTACTTAGGACAATTCCTCTTCCAATGCCCAACACCATTACAATAGTGGCATTTGTCCCCGGAGGGGGCACCCTTCTTGGGCTTTGAGGAGGTAGCTTCACAAGCTTTTCCTTTGTTCTTGTAGGGAGTTTGCTTCTTTCCCTTGTGACCACCTTTCTTGAAATTCCCTGTACTCTTTTGATTAATGTTGAGCACATCCTTGGTGGTGCTAGCATTTAGCCCCATGTCCCTCTCGGCTTGCTCAAGCATTTTGTGCAATTCATCGAGGGATACTTTCAAGTTTTGCATATTAAAATTCACCCTGAATTGAACATATGCCTTAACCTTGTTCAAGGAATGAAGAATTCGATCAATGATGAGTTCCTCGGGAATCTCTACCTTTTGCATTTTTAAGGTCTCAACATGCTCCATTGACTTGAGCACATGAGGGCTAACTTTTTGGCCCTCCTTGATGTTGAGATCAAAGAATGCGGAAGCCGCTTCATATTGAATGATCCTCGGAGCTTGTGAAAACATGGTCACAAGCTTCATATAGATCTCATAGGCGGTGCTAATCTTTATAGCACTCCTTTGGAGTTCGGCCTCCATTGAGAAGATCAACACATTTTTGATCGCGACCGACTCCTTTTGGTAAGTCTCATAGGCTTGCCTAGCGGCGGGAGTAGACCTAGCGGTAGGTGCGGCGGGAGAGGCCTCGATAAGGTAACGAATCTTATCGTCACCCTCCGCGGCCAAGCGAAGTTGTGCGTCCCAATCGGCGAAATTTGACCCATTCTTTTCAAGTTTACATAAATCCATAAAGGATCGGAGCCATGAAACATTAGTGAGAGTGTTTGCGTTGGTGTTTGGTGCGGCCATTTGTTATTGAGAAATAAAAGCGGTCTACAAAACAAAATAGAAGGAATAATAAAACATTTATTGTTTTAAATAATACTTGTAAACATTTTAAACAAGTTTTCAGCATTTATATAGTGACCTCTACCCAACTATTATAAATGATCCCAAGATCCAAATTCATATCAATTCGGGCACGGTGAGCCGATTCATCCCTTATCAATATAACTCGGTGGATTAACTCTTTAATCGATTCTACTTCTAGAACTCTCGAGCGATAAAATTACTCTAATATTTATCTTTAGTCCGGAACACATGCGACTACGGTCACGAATACTTCCGTTGAGCTCAATCCAACTTTCGATGTAATAACATTTTACTACCCACTTACCCAACGTAACAAGTTTAGCACCCCGGTGAGCCGAGCCTACTTCCTTATGAAATTGGGATTCATGGTTTTTACTATTTGGTAAGGCTAATTCTCAATTATTATTTAGTAAGAGGTCTTGTCAATTTATTATCTATCACGTTTTAAGTGAACTAAAGCGGTGAACTACGATAATTATAATTGACACGGTCGATGACTCGATAAAATGAAATGCATGTTTAGTTATGGCGATTTAGCGATGCATGCAAACATATAGATAAAATGCAAAGCATAAATATAAAATCCTAGTATGGCCTTCCTAAAAAGAAAATTTAATTAACTATTACAAATTCGGAAACCAACTCCATTGGTCCCTTGAACTTCACTTGGCACGCATTCCATGGCAACACCGTCTTGTCGGAACGCCTTTCCAAATGGCACCATCTTCAAGGATCTCCGGAATTATAAGTAATAATTAAAAATTATATAATTTCCTATTATACATTTGTAATAAAAATTAAATCTATTAAATTAGAAAATGGTGATACGAGATCACAATAATTACAACCGAATCAATATTCCCATACATTCCGGGTAATACCAATTAAAAACTAAGGCCATAGTAAGTAAAATTACTATTTGGGCTAAAAATAGCACAAAGGGGAAGGCCCACTTAGTAAAGTAAAGGCTACGACTAGAGTGATAAGGAGGAAGGGAGCCTGCGGTCTGGGAAATGAGGAAACGGGCTTAAGAAGAGTCAGGAGCCCATCACAGAAGGCGCCCGCGTTAAGGAAAGAAGTGTCAGGGTGAAGTTAGGGAGAAGTTAGGGAGATCAGAGAGAATTGGCAAGGGAGTCCGGGTTTGGAAAGAGTCCTTATGGAAATTATATTCCCTTTCCATATTCAAGGTAGGACATATCTAGGGTTCTTACCCTATAAATAGCCAAGGGAGCGAATCAAGAATTCATTCATGGAACACCCGCATTCATACATCAACATTCAAGATCACATCTCGGCAAATAATATACGTTCATTCTAGATCTTGCAGGCCAGACACCTAGGGCCACCAGGACTAGTTTCGTACCCTAATTGTAATCATCCTCCTATTCATATAGTGCAATACTTGGCAGGGTACCGTCCCTCCCGCGGTTGTTCCCACATTGGGTTTTCCGCGTCACCAAAATCTTACGTGTCAATTTACATTACGCACTTTATTTTCCTATTTACCTAACAACGTACGAACAAACATACAATCGACCAACGAATAAAGACTGCATTGACCCTAATTAATCGACTTGGGTAAAAATACCTAAACAGTTTGGCGCCCACCGTGGGGCATTGTGGTCGTCAATCGTTGATATTCTAGATACACAATGGATAAGCAAGCATCTAAAGCCATGTCAGGCAGCAGGCATCCATCGCCACCACCACCATCTACTCAAAATCCAACATCAACAGTGGCCACGCAGGCTCCCGGACACACCTCAAGAATCATACCGACAACAAAAGCCTCTTCCTCCTAAGACCCCTGCTGTCTCAACTCAGACCAGATCAGACAAAGGAACATCAAGCTCAGGCGTCACTCCGCCGCCTAGTCCCACGCAAATCTTGCTCACTGGCGTGGAAAATCTTCAGAAAGCTATGGAAAACATGAGAGAAGATCAAAGGAGAGCAGATGCTGAGGTAAGAAGGAGAGACAGAGAGCTCTGGGCACAAATTGATCTCCTAAAGCAGCAGTCCAACACTCCAGCGAACAGGACAGGTGAAGGAAGATCTCCCTTGGTAGATCTGACACAAGAAGCATCAGGCAGCAGGCAGATACCAGCTGAGATAATTACAAGATTGGATTTGGCTACGATACCATCAGATGGAAGAATAACCCCACGAGGGTTAGGATACCTCACACCAGATAGCTGGCAGCCGGCTAGCTGCATAGGGATACAAACAGGTGGCCTCCCCGTCAGCAGTCCTGCAGCAATCGATCAGACATCTGTAGCAGGATCCGAGTTAAACCAGCAGATAAACTGGCAGCACGGGACAATCGTTGCTACAACCCCCCTGGCTGCCGAAGTCTATCAGAACCTTCCAGAGCCCGGATCAGGAGGAAGTATGCACACAGCTGACAGGCGGACCCCAGATTCAGCCGATATAACTAATCAGCAGGACTTGGAGTTAAAGGAGATGCTGAGCAGGGTTCCAGGGCTACCACCCCCACTCGAGAAAGCAGCTTTAGACAGTTATGCCGACTCACCATTCGTGGACACCATATCCATCACAGCCATGCCAAAGGGATTCACGAATCCAAATATGCCTCTCTTCGATGGCACGGCAGATCCCTTTGATCACGTTAGCCAGTACAAGCAGAAGATGATGACGGTAACAGCTGTAGGGCAAGTCAAGGAGGCTTGCATGTGCAAAGGGTTCGGGTCCAGCCTAACAGGACCGGCACTTCGATGGTTTGTGAGCCTGCCCAACAGGTCGATATCTACATTTGCTGAATTGGTGAACGCATTTACTCAACAGTTCGCAAGTAGCAGAAAACCACAAAAGCATGCAGGAGACCTGTACAAAATCGTCCAGGGGGCAGGAGAGAGCATTGGAGAATACAATACCAGATTCAACAATGAGAAGGTAGCAGTACGAGAGTGTGATGTCTCAACAGCAGTAGAAGCCTTCAGAAGAGGCCTCCACCACGACTCCGACCTATACAAGCAGGTAACTATGCATCCCTGCCATAGTTTCGAAGCAGTGCAGGAAAAGGCACCTGCTGCGATCAGATTGGAGGAAGATATCCTAGCCAGAGCCAGCCTACAGAGCACACCGAGTATTTCTAGTACTTCAGCTGTGGAAAAATCAGGAAGAAAGCAAACCACTAGCAAGAAGGACGAGAGATACAGACCATATGGGAGGGGAGTCAACAGAATTGAAGAAAATCAGCTACTCCCCACTCTAGCAGAATATGGATTCACTACAGGTATCGAAGGAATCTTGAAAGCACTCAGAGAGATGGGAGATGGAGTCAGGTGGCCCAACCCACCAGTAGGAGACCAAGCTTGGAGAAAGGATAGCAAGAAGAAGTGTGAGTTCCATCGTGATATCGGACACAACACTGAGGATTGCTACACATTAAGAAGAGAGATCAAGCGCCTGTACGAACAAGGAAAGCTGAGCCACCTATTACCACGTGGGGGCAAGCAGCAGGATAAGGTAGGCTCCGCCAAGCCGGCAGACCCACCCACGTGCACCAAAATTATAAACTTGATAACAGGCGGCTCAGACTTAAGCGGCCTGACATACTCAGCAGCTAAGAGACATGCCACCGAGATCAAAGGAGACAGACCAGCCAATTCTTGCAGAATTTCCCACAGTGATCTGCCAGCAGTCAGCTTTGATGAAGGAGATACGTACGATGAGCGAGAACATCACGACGCACTTATTATCACCTTATCAATGGCTAATTGCACGGTCAGAAAAGTCTTGGTAGATACAGGAAGCTCGGTCAACTTAATCATGCTGAAAACCATAGAGAACATGGGGTTCAGCGAGAAGGATTTACAGAAGAAGACTATTCCGCTAGTAGGCTTCAGTGGAGAAACAGCCAGCTCGCTAGGTGAAATAATCATCCCCACCTATGTGGGAGGAGTCAACAAGCAAGTCAGGTACCTGGTTATAGATGGCCCCTCTACTTACAACGTCATCCTAGGAAGACCATGGTTGCACCAAATGAAAGCAGTCCCCTCAACATACCACCAGTGCATAAAATTCCCCACACCATAGGGAGTAGAAACAATAAGAGGAGATCAGGAGGAAGCTAGAGGCTGCTATAAAAAGGCACTCAAGTGCACCGCCAGCCCTCCCGCATAGCAATTACAGAAGCAGCCTATCTAGGACGAATACGTCGAACCCCCAGCAAAAGAGCTAGATCAAATCAGCCTGGATAAGCTGCACCCAGAATGAACCGTGCTCATTGGAGCAGGATGCACAGGAAGCTTAAGACAGCGGCTAGTCAAGTTCTTGCAAGATAACATGGATTGTTTTGCATGGTCACACGATGATATGATAGGAATAGATCCATCCATCATAACACATAAGCTTAGCGTGGACCCAAAGTGTAAACCCATTCAGCAGAGAAGGAGAAAGTTTGCCGCGGAGAGAAATAAGGTAATCAACCAGGAAGTAGATAGCCTGCTGGCAGCACAGAAAATAAGAGAAGTAAAATACCCAGAATGGCTGTCCAACGTAGTGGTGGTACCTAAGAAGAATGGGAAGTGGAGAGTATGTGTGGACTTCACCGATCTCAACAAAGCATGCCCTAAAGATCCATTCCCGCTGCCTCATATTGATGCAATGGTAGACGCAACAGCTGGACACGAGATGTTAACATTCCTAGACGCATGGAGTGGATACAATCAGATCAAGATGGATCCTGCAGACCAAGAGAAGACAGCATTTATGTCTGAGAGAGGAATATATTGCTACAACGTCATGCCATTCGGCCTAAAGAACGCAGGCTCCACATATCAAAGGCTGGTTAACCGAATGTTCAAAGAACAAATAGGAAGAACAATGGAGGTGTATATTGATGACATGGTGGTGAAATCAGAAAAGGCCAAGGATCATATGCGGCACCTGGCAGAAACATTCAGCACCCTCAGGGAATACAAGATGAAGCTAAATCCATCTAAGTGCACCTTCGGAGTATCCTCTGGCAAATTCTTAGGCTATATTGTAACTCAAAGAGGAATAGAAGCCAGCATCGAGCAGATCAAAGCTGTCTTACAGCTGGAATCACCCGAGAAGCCTAAAGATGTTGAAAGACTAGCCGGAAAGGTAGCAGCCCTGAACAGGTTCATTTCAAGATCTTCAGACAAATGCAGGCTGTTTTACGACGTACTAAGGAAAAGCCAGAAGTTCGAATGGACCTATGAGCACGAGCAAGCCTTCAGAAAGCTGAAGCATTATCTCAGCAGCCCGCCGCTGCTATCAAAGCCGGAGCCAGGAGAACCACTATTCCTATACCTAGCCGTCACAGAAGTAGCAGTGAGTGCTGTCCTGGTCAGAGAGCAAGAAAAGGAGCAGAAGCCAGTATACTACGTAAGCAAGTCTCTGCTGCCAGCAGAGACCAGGTACACATCTCCTGAAAAGTTAGTACTAGCATTGGTAGTAGCATCTCGCAAACTGCGCCCCTATTTTGAGTCACACATCATACATGTCGTGACAAACTACTCGCTAAAAGCTATCATGAGGAAGCCTGAACTGTCAGGAAGAATGTCTAAATGGTCTGTACACCTCAGTGGATACGACATCCAATACGACCCAAGAACAGCAATCAAATCACAAGCACTGGCCGACTTCGTGTCAGACTTCAGTCCCGCCATCCAGAAACTGGCAGATATAGAGATCCTCACTTTAGAAGGAAGCAAGCGGACGAAGTCCGCGCGGATGCATATTGACGGAGCCTCCAACCAAAGGGGGCGGGTGTAGGATTAATTCTGCGATCACCACAGGGAGATCCGATAGCGCAAGTCGTAAGATGTGAATTCAAGGCAACCAACAATGAAACGAGAATATGAGGCCTTGATATTGGGAATGAAGCTAGCTCGGAGTTAGGGTCGACACTGCTCGTATCCGGTGACTCTCTGTTAATAGTCAACCACGTGAATGATGAGTTTATAGCCAGAGATTCGAAGATGATTGCATACCTAAAAGTAGCAAAGGAGTTAAAAAGAAATTCGAAACTTGCAAGCTTAAACGGATCCCCAGAGATCGAACGTGGAAGCAGGACGCCCTAGCAACCCCGGGGGCAACATTCAAACCAACAAAGTCGTCCAAAGATTCCAATAGCACATATCCGGAACCTTCCATCCGATATGGAGACGAAATAGACAGGGGTGAGCTGGAGGATCCACAAAGCGAAAAGGAAATCCAAGCAGTTACAGAGGAAGGTGAGAACTCCCGACCAAACAGGCAGGTGCCTGACCAAGTAGACGATCCAGCAGACGACTGGCGCACACCTTACCTAGACTGGCTGCGCCATAACAAGCTACCAGATGATAAGAAGGAAGTAAGAGCTTTTAGAATAAAGGCCTCCAGATTCATACTTATTGATGATATATTATTCAGAAAATCGCTAGCAGGCCCTTACCTACGGTGCCTGGACAAGGAAGAAGCACAGACTGTGTTACATGCTCTCCACAGTGGCGAATGTGGAAACCATGCAGGGGGCAGGAGTCTGGCAAATAAAGCCCTCAGACAAGGATATTATTGGCCTCCAATGAAGGCAGATGCAGCAGAGTATGCACGAAAATGTGACGCCTGCCAGCGCTCAGCACCCATGATCCACCAGCCAGCAGAGCCTCTGCACCCTATCATCTTCCCCTGGCCATTCATGGCATGGGGCATGGACATAGTAGGCCCTCTACCACGGGCCACATGAAACAGAACCTGGATGCTAGCAATGACAGATTACTTCTCCAAGTGGATAGAGGCAGAAGCATTCACGGAGGTAAAAGACAAACAAGTCATTTCGTTCATAAAACGAAACATCATTTACAGATTTGGTATCCCATCAGAAATCATATGTGACAATGGCTCACAATTCATCTCCAACGATACCGAGGGATACTGTGCCAGGTGGAACATCACCTTGAAAAAATCAGCACCTATGACTCCAAAGTCCAACGGACAAGCTGAATCCAGCAACAAAATCATTATGGACAATCTAAGAAGGAGGTTACAGGAGTTAGGAGGAAAGTGGGCAGATGAATTGCCACTAGTGTTATGGTCAGACAGAACGACACCAAAGATAGCAACAGTCAAACACCCTTGACCTGGTGTTTGGCGCGGAAAGCGATCATTCCATCGAAGTTCTAGTTCCCACTCACAGGTATGAAAATATGACGAGGGAACTGAACAATGCAGAGATGACCAGAAGCCTGGACACAATTGACGAGCTGCGAGCAAGCGCAAAAATCCGCCTGGCCGCCTACAAACAGTCAGTGGCCAGGAGTTATAACAAGAATGTAAAAGTCAGGCTCCTGGAGGTAGGAGAGCTGGTTCTCCGAGAGGTGTTTCAGAACACCAAGAATCGAAAAGGTGCAAATTCGCCAACAAATGGGAAGGACCATACCAGGTAGAAGGAGTTGTTGGCCATGGCGCATACAGACTGATGACTATGGACGGTCAAATCATACAACGCCCATGGAACATACTTCACCTGAAGAGATATTACTTTTAATAATAAATAGACTCTAGCTTTCAGAATAATGTACTATGAGAAGCCAAATCGTTTTAAAAGATAAAATAAAAATCCGGTAGTAGGCATACTGCCAATTTCACTCTTATTTCTGGTGTCTTTAGTTATTTTTAAGACTTTAAACTACTATTGGATGGTGTGGTCTGGCGGCGTCCCGGGACCACAATTGCTCGGTACCCCATGAGATGGCGACAGTACTTCACATCATTCTAATAGATTTTCTTATTTTCAGGCTTCTCTAAGTACATCACTTTGAATCCTAGCGTCTATGGTACTTTGAAAGGATGTCTAGCAGGACTGTCAACTGCCAACGCGGGGTGACAAGGCACACGGCACTCCAACATGCCCAACCTATTTTCTCCACAAGGAGCACCCTCACCAGGCGGACTGTGGAACATACGAAAGGGAGCCTGGTTGACTGCTGAATACGCTTATCCAGCTACCCCTGATACCACCCCCTGGACGTAGCTCGCAATAATCGCAATTAATCAGGGCCCCAGCATGCATGCACAAACGAACATGGAACGTAGGGATATCTGCGCTACCAGAATCCTGCAGCGTCTCCATTTGGTCCTAGAATGACGATAAACTTGCCTCAATGACGCCGCTGCTGGCATAAAACGAGATGAACACACCTTGCGTCATGAACAAGGTTAAGTAGTCCACAAACTGCGGCATACGCCTAAATCAGCCATCCGGCTGACACGACAGCTAGCTTAGTCTGGATCAGCCTTTTCAGGCTGACCAGGCTGGTCTAAATCAACCTCTAAGGTTGACACGGCCACTCCTCCTTACATTGCGGCATACGCCTAAATCAGCCATCAGGCTGACACGGCAGCTAGCTGAGTCAGAACGTTAGCCTTTTCAGGATGACAGGACTCGCCTAAATCAGTCAAACAGGCTGACACGACAAAAACTTCCTGAGAACAGGGAAGATAAACAACGAATACACAATATGTAAGCTAAAACCTTGCCAAACTATGACAAGGGGCATTTCAAAATATAGGCCAAAGTACGGCCCAAAAGTTTAACCGCCACCTTGGCGGGGCAACCACAAATGAACAAGTTTAAAACTTACAAAGTCTGCCACCTCTGGGCCAGACTGCCAAAAAATTCATCAAAACATAAAAACTTAATTATCGGTCACATTAATGACCTCCACCTCTGGCATCTCCTCTGCCTGCTGACCTCTCATTTCAGGTACTACATCAGCCTGAGCATCCTCAGCCGTCATAGCTCCCTGAGCTCCGTCAGCAGCGTCCTGGGACATTCCAGCGTCACCCCCAGCAGCCTGCTTAGCCAGTGCAGGAGAATTCACCTCACCAACTTCAGGCATCAGCAGGCTTAGATCAGGTTGGGTGGGGTAGAGCATCTCCAGCTGCTTCTCCTCTTCCTCTATGGCCTGCTGGGTGGGAGCCTCCTCGAGGGCAGCACGCATCCCGCTGATCTTTCCCCGCCAGGTGGCGTAGGCAAAAACGTTGGTGGCCAGGGAGATCAGCTCACTGATTTTCTCCTCAGAATGCTTAAGGGAGTGAGAGAAGGTGATACACACTGCTTGAATCCGAGCCAGCTGATCAACCCCTTCCTTCAGCTTCTTCTTGGTGACAGCAAGCTCAGTCTTCAACTCCACCACACGCTCCTTCAGATCGATCCCCCGTGCCGGATCCGCAACCGATCTCCTTGACTCCCGGTTCTTGGCGCTGGTAGCACGGCTGGTGGTCTGCACTATGTTGATCATCTTCCTGTTGTAGAGTGCAGACTGAAGAGTCTGGGGCATAAAAATCGGAAGTCAGCAAGAAAGTTGAAAGTTAAAATCCATACGAAAGAAGACAAACAGGTAGAAGACGAAGAATACTTACCATGAAGGCATTGTGCACATCGTTCTCAGCCATCTCCTCTGGGGAGAATTCCGAAAACGTCTCCTTAACAGGAGGAAAGAGCAACTGGTCAATCTCCGGCCAGTACGGCACCTTGTCCACATTCCCGAAGCCCTCTGGGAAATGAGCAGTAATGCCTCCGCTGGATGAAGCGCGAGGACTAGCAGGAGGAGTAGGCGGATTACGAGACAGCAGACTAACTTCCAAGGGCTCTGGAGCAGCTGAACTAGAAACTGCGGGAGGAGTCTGAAAAGAGGCGGCAGGAGCACTCCTCTTGGAGGCAGAGGCCACATCAGGGCTGGCAGAAGATCTCTTTCTTTTAGCACTTTGGAGGATGAGTTCCAATGGATCAACTTTTGAACCTGCAAGCATACATAGTCTCAGACGACAGAATGCTTAAAACATCAGCAGAAACAACATGCAAATGAAAGTGGTTACAGGAACCTTACCAGAAGACATACTGTGGGCTGATTGAAGAGGATTGGAGGAGGAAGCTGGTGAAAAACCAGGAAGCAGGTCTGGGAACTTTCTCTCGATTCGAGATCTTGAACAATTTTCTTGCGGGCGGGGGATCTTGGCACCAATACGGGTAAGGTCACAGGGGCCTGCACGAAGACGATGAAGTAAGCTAGTAAGCAGCGAGATAAAATAAATCAGGCGATAGGGACGCTACTTACTCGAAGTCAGGACCCACTTCTCGAAGATGTAATCGGTAGGAGGCTGGATGGAGTCCTTCCTCACATAGAAGAAGTCCTCAAACCATTTCTCATCACGGGATTTTGACGCATGTTTGAAGGGAGCCTCTCCATGACCCCGGAATGAGAACAGACCCCTGCCCAGGGATCTGATGCCGTACATGTGGGCTAGATCGCCCAGAGTGACGTGTTTACCAGTACTCTGACCAGCGGCCAGAGAATAGAGAAGAACTCTCCAAATGGCAGCAAAATTTGTGCCATGGCGAAATTATTGGTGAAGATGAAGTCCTGAACGAGTTTGGGGAAAGGAAAACGGAGGCCATATCTAAACGGGTACAGGTAGAAACTAACCCACCCTGGACGGAGGGAGTCAGCTTTTTGTCCCGGTTTGGGAATGGCGATATCCACCCCGTCACCAAGACCAAGCAGATTCTTGATCATCGGAATATCGGCCGGAGTTAAGGCGGAATCACAGTCATGTGGGTGCTTAAAAAGTCCCCGAGAAGGGAAAGTGGGGTCAAGATTACAGTCGGAAGGTGTGGGGGTTGACGAGGATTGTCGAGTTTTACCCATGATGGAGAAAGAAAATGAAGATTAAAAGAAGAAGAGAGGATGGATTACCTGATGATGGAGACGGGGAAGGGGAACAGTGAAGCCGGCGAGGAATGGAGAAGAAGGAAGATTGAGGGTTTAAGAGAGAAGAGTTTTTTGAAATGATTTGAAATGATTAATGAGAGTGGAAGAGGGACGTTGGAGTTATAAAGAGGAGAGAGGGAGTTGGGTGCGGAGAAAGAGGAGTAGGGCGGCTGGAAATGATGGGTTGCATGGGAAGGAGTAAAAAGACGGCGTAGGGTTTAGTATTTGGTTACGTGAAATTCCTTGTTCGATACTTGAAAGCGTACTCCACAAGAAATTTGGGGCAAACTATTTGGGCTAAAAACAGCACAAAGGGGAAGGCCCACTTAGTAAAGTAAAGGCTACGACTAGAGTGGTAAGGAGGAAGGGAGCCTGCGGTCTGGGAAATGAGGAAACGGGCTTAAGAAGAGTCAGGAGCCCATCACAGAAGGGACCCGCGTAAAGGAAAGAAGTGTCAGGGAGAAGTTAGGGAGAAGTTAGGGAGATCAGAGAGAATTGGCAAGGGAGTCCGGGTTTGGAAAGAGTCCTTATGGAAATTATATTCCCTTTCCATATTCAAGGTAGGATATATCTAGGGTTCTTACCCTATAAATAGCCAAGGGAGCGAATCAAGAATTCATTCATGGAACACCCGCATTCATACATCAACATTCAAGATCACATCTCGGCAAATAATATACGTTCATTCTAGATCTTGCAGGCCAGACACCTAGGGCCACCAGGACTAGTTTCGTACCCTAATTGTAATCATCCTCCTATTCATATAGTGCAATACTTGGCAGGGTACCGTCCCTCCCGCGGTTGTTCCCACATTGGGTTTTCCGCGTCACCAAAATCTTACGTGTCAATTTACATTACGCACTTTATTTTCCTATTTACCTAACAACGTACGAACAAACATACAATCGACCAACGAATAAAGACTGCATTGACCCTAATTAATCGACTTGGGTAAAAATACCTAAACAATTACATAATTCAAAAAATATATAAATAAAAAATATGACAATCATAAATAAAATGCAGCATTAAAATATGTATGAACATGCTTAATTTTATGCTAAATCGCCTTTTAAGAGCCAATATCGTATATTACACCGGTTTTTATGGATTTGCGTGATTTAACTTATTAAAATCACAATATGTTACTCCCTCCAATTTCATTTATTGTTCCTCTTTCCCTTTCCATAAATTTTCCTTATTGTTCCCTCTTTCCTTTTTTGGACAACTTTGTGTGGTCCAAAATCAATTTGTTGTGGGGCCATGTGTATTGTGTGGTCTAAATTAATTCCCTTATTTCTTATGCCAAAAAGAAAGGGGAACAATAAATGAAATTGGAGGGAGTATATAAATTCATATTTATGTTCAAGTTAATTACCCTAACCTTCTTAGGACTCAAAACTTAGTCTTTACTAACATTTTGACAATAATTCAACTTGATATCTTAATATTGTTCATAATGGACCCAAAAATACAATTTTATATTATAAACTCCAAATTAAATAATAATAATTTCAAATAATTTCAAAATTTGAAATTCAAACTCATGAACATTCTGGAAAATACCATGACACTCATAATATTCAACACTTAGGTTAAAAATTTCGAAAATTTTTCGAGAAAAAACATCGTTGTGGTTTATCGGTTTTATCAAATATGACCATTAAAATATGAGATAATTAATTTTAATCAACTTTTCACTTTTAGATCTGATAAGTGGGATAAAAAAGGCAACATTTGATGTTTTTCTTAAGTCATGAAATATGTTTTAGCATTATAGGCTAATTTAAGTCACTATTTATTGAATTTTTACTCAAAAATTCATAAATCATGCAAAAATGGTTCAAAACCGCCAAACGGTTTACACACATTGAGTAAATATGCATGTGACAACATATTAAAATTTCATGACCAGATTCGAAATATAACTCATATTAACCTAATAAACCCTTTAAATTCGATTTTGACTTATAAAATTCATATTTTATGCAAAATAACTTAGTTTTTCACAAACTTTAACATGCAACCAGTAGATTATATTTCTGAAATCATATCCAAAAATCACTGAAAAATTCGAAGTTTAACTATTTTTCGTCCAAAATTGACATTTTTCTCATAAAAATCACATTTTAATGCCAATAATATATATATAATGAACAATAAAATCCATAAATCATCCCATATGACCTAAAATCCATTGAGGATCAGAAACTTTTAACATGCATAATTCTTTCGTGATTTATGTTCATAAATCCTAAATAACAAGTTTTATTTGTTAACTAATTAACTCGGAAAAACAAACCCGATTTTGCATGTAACAACCTTGTGCTCTGATACCACTTGTTGGGATTCATTAATCTCATTTGTTTACATATCCAATATATAAAAGTTTAATTTAGTCATAAAATTAAATCGGATCTTATGCATGCAAAACAATTACAAGTATAAAGAGAAAATCAATTCTTACATTGAGTATTTCGGATCAAAGGGCACTAGCAAGTTCACCTTATTACTAGTTCTTGAGCTTTCCAAAGGTGGAAGAACAAGATTCAAGTGGAGAATCTCTCCCAAGGAATTATACCCAAAGCAACACCCTTAATAATTATAATTAATATGATCTAGTATTAATTAAAATCTAACTTAAACTTGACATAAAAATGGATTTTTGTTCTCTTCTTTTTTGGTTAAGAGGAGAGGATTTTATGAGTGTTTCTTTCTCTAAGTTTATTTCACAAATTGTAGAGAATGGTTATTTTTCTAACACTAGAAAAATGTAGTAAAGTAGTGAATAATTATAGATGAAAAACCCTTGGCCTTTCATGTAGGAAAACCGGGTGGGGGGGTTGGATTTTGGGAGCCAATGCATGCAAAAGTTGCTCTTCTCAAAAGCTATAGGGTTGCATGGCTATATAATAGAGTAATCATTTTGTTTTCTATTTAAAATAATCAACACAATTTAAAACCCTAACCCTCCCCATTTTCGGTACACCCAACATAAAATGGAAGGTCCATTTTATATTTGTCAATTGTCAATTTTGTCATATGTCACATGTTACATGACATGTTACACTATAGTGTATTTTTAACATATTAAAAATCTACATATTAATAAAATATGTCATATACAAAATTAACTAGTAGTTCTTAATTACTTGTACCAAAATGGTTTATCGAATTATAAATTACAACAACTTGTATTTATAATAAATTATTCAATCTGTTTTAATTGTTTCGTAAACAATAATTTAATCTAAGTAATAAAATGATTCGATTACTTAGACCGTATCTTATTTAATCGAATTACAATAAGACATGTAATTTTACTCACAAAATCATCCGTCAATTTTAAGGAATTTAATTAACTCGTATCGGCATACGATTAATTAAACAATCAATTAAGAGCATTACCCTATAGGTATGACCTCAGGGTATCAACTGATCACCACCGTCGTACAAGAGTAATGTCAAACTCTAGTCAGCCAATCATTACTGATATGTGTGGACCAGTTAACAGTAAAGTATTACTTTCCCTCATGTATTCTTAAATATGATATTTAAACATGTGATCATCATGATCGACAATTTTGATCGCATTTTTGTCGGGGACACTTACTCCAACAGTTACACATGTTAACTTAGCTTTGTAGACATCTTTTATGTCTGTCTATGCAACTCTAAACAAAATTATCCTTTTGCACAGATTTCACTATAGTTCATACGGCTCTTATGAAAAATAGAATTGAAATTACTTGATACAACCACTTCATAATCTTATTATATGAAGAACAATTTCTTTTGGTCTCCTCACTAGTCTGAAGATTTACCTAAGAAAGCTTTCTTTTGGTCTCCTCACATGACATGAGTTTCACTTAAGAACGCTTTCTTTTGGTCTCCTTACTAGTTCCTAACCAGTCGTATGTTTGTTGTTAATTTCTCCCACTCTATCTTTTTGAAAAATACATCTATTTTTTCTCGAAACATAGCCTTATAAGCAACAAACAATTTCAGACTTTGATGGTGAAGGAAGAAAATGTCGCATATGATCACCTTAATTGATGACTTGTTACCTTAAAGATCCATTTACATTATAATCTAGCTTCAAAGTAGACTAATCCTTATAGAGTAAAGGATTGGACTCATATCCATGTCGTATACAATCTTAAGGTTTTAAGCCCTCCCATAGCTCGTATGGAGTTTTATAAGTGATCACAAGTTATAGTTATAAGTGGTCAAGCCAATTGGTTTATTAAATTCCCCATTTTGAGTTCAAATGACTCTTATTTGACTTTACAATCATTCTATCTTATATCAAATAAGATGTGATATTAAGTCATAAAAGCATAAGTGAGAATCTAATTCATGGCTTATGAACTAATTACAATGATCCAATCGTTGTAATTCTTTTATGATTAATTTATGTTTTGATATAAAAGGTGTATAATGACAAGTTTTAGAACGAAAAATTTCCATAAACCGAGTGACTTGGGTTGAAAACCAAGTCACCAAAATTTAAATACAACTACTTGTCCTTGAAAATTAAAGGAATTAAACTAATTTCCATGTCCAACTAGAAAATTAAAAGAGTTCTAAAACAACAAGTTCAAAATACAACAATAAAAGGAAGACTATCAAAATAAAGGCCAAGCTTCCATAGGTCTTCTACTATGGGCGGCTACTCTAGCTTCCCTTGAAGATCCTCCTTAGGCTTGCTTGTCTTTGCCTTTGTCTTTGCTCGGATGCCCTTAAATACAAATAAAAAGGGTAAGAATCACAACTTGTATCCAAATACCAAAGTTGAGATTGAAATCAAAACATAAATGATAGGGAGAAACATATTTACCTACTGGAACAATCTTTCCAGCTTTGATATCACCAAGATACTTCGGGCAATTCCTCTTCCAATGTCCTACGCCATTACAATAATGGCATTTGTCCTCGGAATTTGCACCCTTTTTAGAAGAGCTTTTCTCAATCGCTTTTCCTTTTTCCTTGAAGGGAGTGGGTTTCTTGTCCTTGCTAGCACTCCTCTTAAACTTCCCTTTGCTCTTATTGTTAATAACGAGTACATCCTTGGTTAAGCTAAAATTTAGACCCATATCCCTCTCGGCTTGCACAAGCAATTTGTGAAATTCATGGAGAGAAGTCTTCATATTTTACCCTAAACTGTACATATGCTTTGACTTTGTTCAAGGAATGTAGAACTCGGTCTATAACGAGTTGTTCGGGAATTTGAACCCCTTGGATCTTAAGAGTCTCAACAAGCTCAATCAACTTGAGCACATGAGGGCTAACCTTTTGGCCCTCTTTGATGTTGATTTCGAAAAATGTGGAGGCCGCCTCATATTGGATGATCCTTGGAGCTTGCGAAAACATGGTCACAAGCTTGGCGTAGATCTCATAGGCCGTGCTCATCTTAATAGCACTCCTTTGGAGATCTGGTTCCATAGAGAAAATCAAGACGTTCTTGATTGCGGCCGACTCTTTTAGGTAGGCCTCATAGGCTTCCCTTACGGCGGAGGTTGACCTAGTAGTAGGTGTAGCGGGAGCGGCTTTGGTAAGGTAACGAAGCTTGTCGTCACCTTCCGCGGCCAAACGGAGTTGCGCGTCCCAATCGGTGAAGTTAGAACCATTCTTTTCAAGTTTACATCGATCCATAAAGGATCGGAGCCAAGAAGCATTGGGGAGTGGTGGAGCGTTTGCGCTAGTTGATGCGGATGAAATTGGAGTTGACATTGCAAACTAATCAAATTGACTACAAAATAGAAAAATGAAAGAATTATAAACATTTATCGTTTTAATAAAACTTGTAAATATTAACAAGTCTTAGCATTTACATAGTGACCTTTACCCAACTATGATAAATGATTCCGAGACCGAAAATTTATATTAACTTGGATGTGAACCAACGGGCCCTCTACACCTTTACTAATATAACTTTGTGGGTTAACCCTCTTAACCGATTCTACAATTAGAAATCTTGGTCGATGAATTTACGTTAAGTTCATCTTTAGCCCGAACCTATTGTGGCTACGGTCGCAAATACTTTCGTTGAGATCAACCAAATTTTCGAAGTGTAATAACTATTTATTACCCCACATACCCAACGTCAATTGAAGCACCCTGAAAAATCGTATTGTACCCCTTATGAAATTGGGATTCATGGGCTCCTACTATTTGGTAAGGCTAAGTCTCAATCTTTTTAAAAAATAAAGGTCTTGTCAATTTATTATCTATCAATTTTAAGTGAGCTAAAAGTCGAATTATCGATAATTATAATTGACACGGTCGAAGACTCAATATGATATGCATGTGTTGTTATGGCGATTTGGCAATGCATGCAACATATTAAGAGAAATACAAAGCAAAATAAAATTCCTAGTATGGCCTTCCTAAAATATAAAATCAAATAATCTATTACAAACTCGGAAATCAACTCCTTTGGTCCCTTGAATCTTCAAGTGGCACGCCTCCCAAGAACACCGTCTTCGTCGGAACGCCTTTCCGAATGGTACCGTCTTGAAGGAACTCCGGAATTACAAATAATAATAAAATACATAGCTATTCCTATTATACATTTTTAATATGAAAAACTAGTAAAATAAAAGTGATACGAGATCACATTAAAATAACAACCGAATCAATATCCCCTTACATTACGGGTAATATCGATTAAAACTAAGGCCATACTAAGATAAAATTACATAAATAAAATATGACATTCAATAATGGAAAAATGCAGTATTATAATATGTATCTATCATGCCAATTTATGTCCCAAATCGCCCTATTTAAACTTATATCGTTCATATAACCCGGTTTTATGGAAATTCGCGATTTTTAACTTATTAAAATCGCAAAGTAATACTAAAATCTAATTTTAGTCCAAGTTAATTATCCTAACTCTATTAGGTCTCAAAAATTAGTCATCACTCAATTTTTAACAATAATTCAACTTGATATAATATTTATGCTCATTTTGACCCTAAAATCATAACTTTTATGAAATAAATCCAAATTAAATTACAATAATTTCGAAATTTGAATTTTTAATTTTTGAACATTCTGGAATATATCCATGACACTCATAATGTCAAAAATCATGGTTAAAAGTTTTGAATTTATTTCGAGAAAAATGTAGTTGCGATTTATCGGTTTTATCAAATAAAACATCTAAAGCATATAAAAATTAATCTAATCAATTTTTCAAATTTAGATTTGAAAAGTGGTATATAAATTGAACCTAAAATAATTTTCTCATGCCATGTAATTTGTTTTAGCTATTTTTGCTAAAATAGTCACTATTTATGTTATTTTTACACTAAAAATTTATAAATCATGCAAAATGAATCAAGTTCATTCTAAATTTTACACACAGTGAGTAAAAAGTGCATGTGACAACATATTAAAATTTCATGGCTTGTTTCGAAGTTTAACTATTTTTAACCATTTTACCTCCATTTAATCCGTTTTTATCTCATAAAAATCATAAAACATGCAAAATAAATCAAATTTAAACGATATTTTACATACAATAAGTAAAATATGCATGTAAGGTCATATAAAAATTTCAAGGTCAGAAACTATGTCTAACTATTTTTAGCATTTTAAATACCATTTTAGTCATTAAAATGTAATAAAATAACTAAAAATCATTAAAATGAACAATAAAATACCATAAATCATCAAAATGACCTAAATACATGTTAGGACCAGAATATATAACATGCAATATGACGTGATTTATCTAATAAATAACAAATTTTTAGTTTTAATTAAGTTACTAATAACTCGAAAAAACTATAAATCGATTATGCATGCAACATCCTATGCTCTGATACCAATTTTTAGGTTCATATACCTATTATTAGACTTTTCTAATGGTGAACTTATTAACATTTTAATATGAGTTCTTAAGATCTATTGCATGCATAACTAAAGTAGAAATAAAAGAAGAAAACAATGGTTCTTACATTGTTGTTGGTTCGAATTTTAGGGCACAAATAAGGACACTTTCCTTATTTGTTCTTGAGCTTAAAATAAGGATGATCCTCCAACTTCAAGTATAGAGATACCTCTTAAAAATTGCACCCAAGACTTTCCCTTAAAACTAATATATTAATTAACTAGATTAATATACTAGTTACCCTTAAAATGATTCTAATATATATATATTACTACACTAGTAATCTTGTATTATAATATTAGAATTTAGATGAACAAATTTTATGAGATCTAAAACTATTTTAGAGAGAAATTTGGAGAAGCATATATGAGAGAATAAGAAAAATGCATGAATCATAATAGAGAACAATTTTCTCTACAAATAGAAGGGGGGGCCGGTTTTGGGGGTCTAGAAGGCCAATGTATGGCTTTCTTCCTTTTGCTTTTTTCTCTTCTCTAAAATGTAGGTTTGCATAGCTAGTTAGAGTAGGAAATCATGATGTCTATTTTATCATTTAAAATAAAACATCCACTAACTCCTTATACCCTCCATTTTTTCGGCCATTTTAGATAAAACGGACTTCCATTTTATTTTGTCATTTGTCACACAATATGTCACATGTAGCATGTAACATGTTATTAATTAATTTAATGCATATTTAACAATTAAATATCATTATATACATTAATTAAATTGCATAACAAATTTTCTAGTAATTCATAATTACATGGTATAAAATGGGACATGTTAATATAATTCACAACATTTTGTAATTATAATTAACCATTCATTCTTATCTCAATTGTTTCATAAACAATAATCAATTTTAGTGATGAAAATATTTCAATTACTAAATGAATCTTATTTAATCAAATTACAATAAGATACTTATTCTCACTCACAAATATAAATCAATCAATTTTAATGAATTAATTAACTTGTATCATTATACAATTAACTAATTTGTCTATTAAGGGAATTGTCCTATATGTGTGACCTTAAGGGGTCAACTGATCACCATCGTCAAACGACAGCAATGTCAAACTCTAGTTAGCCAATCATTACTGATTAATGTTGATCAGTTGACTATATAATTTAATCATCCCTTACGTATTCTTATCATGAGATTTAAACATGTGATCGCACTATTGTTGAGGACACTTACTCCAACAGTTTGATGGCTTCTATCTGGTTTTCAGAAGGTGGACTCGTCTCATGATTGATAAAATTGTAAAAACCAGAAGGAGACATCCTAGTCCTCAACACAGACAGTCTGTCTTTTTAAATTCTCTTCTTTTTTGTAGCTGGCTCAGAGAGTGGTTCAATAGCTTCAGTAGGTGCTTCAGTAGCAGCAGTAGGTGGTTCAACACGGCGCGCAAGACGTCGCTTCATACTGGCTTGCTTCTTCCTCCTACTGCTGAGTAAAACCTATTATTCACAAAGCAGGGTCAAGATTCACAAAATAAGGAAATGCAAACTAAGGAAAAGTATGCAATAATTCAGTTACAAGTTTCACAATTTCATGGTCAAGAATCACAAAATAAGTTCAAGGATTCACAAAATAAGTTCATAAAATAAGTTCCAGGATTCACAAAATAAGTTCCAGGATTCACAAATAAGTAAAATAAACATCATAAGTGAGGATCAACTTGCTACTCATTCAAGCGGCAGGAAGACCAAAAGACACCCTAGAGAGGACGGGTGAACCCTTTTTTGGGGGACGGGATTTAAAGTAGGGGCCGAGTGTTCCAAATCGGGACGAGAAAGGGTTTAGGGTTGGACTAGGCGGATAGCTACCGCGGATCCGCCTAATCCAACCCTAAACCCTTTACCTTGCTACTCATTCGAGCGGCAGGAAGACCAAAAGACACCCTAGAGGGGACGGGTGAACCCTTTTCTGGGGGACGAGATTTAAAGTAGGGGTTGGGTGTCCTAAAACGGGACGGGAAAGGGTTTAGGGTTGGATTAGGCGAACCGCTACCGCGGATCCACCTAATCCAACCCTAAACCCTTTCCGTTTCTACTCATTCGAGCGGCAGCAAGACCAAAAGATACCCTAGAGGGGACGGGTGAACCCTTTTTTGGGGGACGGGATTTAAAGTAGGGGCCGGGTGTCCTAAAACGGGACGGGAAAGGGTTTAGGATTGGATTAGGCGGACCGCTACCGCGGATCCGCCTAATCCAACTCTAAACCCTTTTCCTTCCTACTCATTCAAGCGGCATCAAGACCAAAAGACACGCTAGAGGGGACGGGTGAATCTTTTTTTGGGGGACGGGATTTAAAGTAGGGACCGGGTGTCCTAAAACGGGACGGGAAAGAGTTTAGGGTTAGATTAGGCGGACCGCGGATCCGCCTAATCCAACCCTAAACCCTTTCCCTTGCTACTCATTCGAGCCGCGGGAAGACCAAAAGACACCCTAGAGGGGACGGGTGAACCCTTTTTTGGGGGACGAGATTTAAAGTAGGGGCTGAGTGTCCTAAAATGGGACGGGAAAGGGTTTAGGGTTGGATTAGGCGGATCCGCGGTACGCGGATCCGCCTAATCCAACCCTAAACCTTTTCCCTTGCTAGTCATTCGAGCGGCAGGAAGACCAAAAGACACCCTAGAGGGGACGGGTGAACCCTTTTCTGGGGGACGAGATTTAAAGTAGGGGCTGGGTGTCCTAAAACAATATGGGAAAGGGTTTAGGGTTGGATTAGGCGAACCGCTACCGCGGATCCGCCTAATCCAACCCTAAACCTTTTCCCTTCCTACTCATTCGAATAGCAGCAAGACCAAAAGACTGTAACACCCCCATCTACGAAGGAGCCTTAGCAAGACCTTCCCTAACAGATACGAGCGTTACCATCTCGGTTGCCCGAGGACAGTAATAATCAAATGTCGATAAAAGAACGTTTATGTTATATTACAAGTGATTAAGACCAACAGAAGATATATAAAAGATACAACTCAAAACTACTATCAGCTATGTGAAACTGTCTCTACCATAACTCGTGAAGGACTCGTCCCTCCAAGCACCCCGCTATGATCCAAACACCAACCTGCTAAGACCGACTGCTCACCATAGTGGATCACGGCATACACCAAATAAGAAACAACACAACAACCACACCATGTCAGCAACTGAGGTAACAAACACAAAAGCAGACACGACACTAGTACACCATTACACACACACACCACCTCCTCCAACCAAAGACACATCTCTGACTGCCCGAAGGTCCAGTCCTGCCAGTGGGGGACCACAGCCGTTCCCACCTAAGCCCCGCTCATCTATCCGAGCGATAAACCCATGTTCCTT
Source organism: Silene latifolia (assembly GCF_048544455.1). Classification (NCBI taxonomy): domain Eukaryota; kingdom Viridiplantae; phylum Streptophyta; class Magnoliopsida; order Caryophyllales; family Caryophyllaceae; genus Silene; species Silene latifolia. The sequence continues at coordinate 84,696,506 of NC_133528.1, forward strand.
AATGTGCACATCCCTTCTGTGGCGGGTTCCACAGAAGGCGAATCAAGGGTGTGAAGCCACTCCCGCAAGTGACTCCACTCAGCCGAGGACGCACTTCGAGAACCACAGATAAACTATCGCAACCAGCTGCACAAACAACAATCACCAACTACAATCCCAACACAATGTTAATTAATCAACCACAACAACCCAACCAACAAAGACACTAAACCAGCCAACAACCACAACAGACTCTCTAGACAATCAACAGTACTGAGTAGGCGAACCTACCTTTAGCAAACCGCAGCGATTTCGCGTCCGACCACAAGATACCAATAAACCATGAAAACCACCTATACAACCATCACAACCATCTATTACTATCACTATAACCATAACTGAAAACGAAGATGACGATGATGATGATGACAACATACCTATACAAAGCAACCGGCGTCAAGACCACTACCCGACTCAAGCATCCCATCCCCTAAGGTGTACTCACTCATAAAGACATCAAGGAGGTGAACCATGGTGAAGGAGAAGAGAGGTGACGACATTTAGGTTTAGGAAGAAGGTAGGGAAATGATTTGGATTTTCACGATTTACGACTTATAATTTCCCACTGCAAACCCGTTACTCGATCGAGTAACCAACTTACTCGATTGAGTGACCTCTACTCGATCGAGCTCCAAAGCTACTCGATCGAGTAGCCTCAGCTAGATCGAGTAACAAGCTCTTAAAGACTCACATCGTCACAAGTCATCTCTCGTAAGGTTCCCGAAGGTCAAGACAGGTGTCTATGGTCAGTCAACGTCGGTCAATGGGTCCCTAAAAGGACATGTATTACAAAGACACCCTAGAGGGGACGGGTGAACCCTTTTTTGGGGGACGGGATTTAAAATAGGGGTCGGGTGTCCTAAAACGGGACGGGAAAGGGTTTAGGGTTGGATTAGGCGGACCGCTACTGCAGATCCGCCTAATCCAACCCTAAACCCATTCCCTTATTTGGCATAACCGTTTCCAAGGGCGCGTAAACAATTTCATAGAAAAGAGATTGATGCTAATATTGAAAACAAAGTTGAATATTACATGATAAATGTTGTTATCTAAAATGTTAATTAAAGAACTATATTATTTTACAAAAGGTTCCCACAAGAGTTACATAATTATACAATAATTAATTATACAAAAGGTTGACTAAAGAAGTACATAATTATACATAATAACTACTAAAAGGCTAAGAAAAGGGAAACTTTTAAACCTTAACGTATGAAGCCCTAAGTACACAGAGAGTACATTGGCAAAAAGTGTGGCAAACTTGGGCTATATGTCGATCTCAAAAGGGAAATCAAGAAAAGAGAAATTTTCATGAGTTAGTAGCAAGTCTGTAGCAATGGCAATCGCTCTGTTTCGTGCCTCAGAAGGGGGATCCAAAGCACGCAACAACTCTTTAACGTGGCCCATTGCAATATCATCAAGATCGTTAAGATTTGGGCTCCGATTTTGATTTTTTGCTTGGTGATTATGGAGGATTAATTTGGATGTCTTATCCACCGTCATAAAACATTTGCATCTTTTATAAACTATTCTAGGACCCCTACGAATAGTGCTTACACCATTGGAATCATTTATGACTAGAGAACGCAAGAATGCCATGTCAACATGAATAGCAGTTGGGTGGACAAGAAAGACCAATTTATACAAACGATGGCCATGTTTGCCTTATCTTCGTAAAAATCAAGGCGTGTGAAGATTTCATTCATTAGATCTTGATTATTGAAAACAGCATGTTGTGCTTGATAGCGTCTCCCATTGACTTTGACTTCCTTTAAGGGAGCAAATGAAAAACCCATAGCCGTTTGCTTCTCAGTTACATAATTTTCAACAAATTGTGCTTTATCTTCTATTATAATATTCAGAACCCACCCCTTGCACCAATTGTCCATAGATATTTGTTTAGAGAAACGTAATTGACACTTAAATGGAATGGGCTTACATTTTAGCAAGTTAGTAAAAGACGTTTAGTTAGACACAATAAAACTCAAAACACCTAAGAAAAAATTCTAATTGTAGACTCAAAGTATTAAAAACATCAGCCAATCATTCTGCTGAATTCTGAATTCCGAATTCCGTGCAAGTAAGCAAATGAGGGGAATGGGTTGAACCGAGGGGAATGGGTTCAGAGGGTGCATATAATGGTTAGGTGAAGAAGCTGAAAAATTGCGGGTGCATATAAATGAAGTAACTACCCTAAGGAGTATATACTTTGAAGCGCATTCAAAGTATATACAGTAGCAGTAAAATGCTAGGCGGAAGAATGCAAGCACATTCGAAGTATAAACGGAAGCAATGAAACAATGCAGATGAGGTGTAGCTGCTGTAGCTACCCAACAATCAAGCAACAGCACATTTTAAAAGACAGAGTAGCTATTGAAATTGATTCAAACCTCCGAAAACAAAACACACAGCAAAAGAGTGACAAGCAACAACAGCAGAAGGCAGACTAAAAGGTATATCCTCAGAAACAAAGGTATTATGATCAACATTTGGTACACACGAGGTTCGTCACAAACCTAGGTTACATGAAATCAGTCATAAGACCCATAACTAATAATGAACCATAACAATGAAACTTCAATTAAAAGCATAATAGAGCAGAAAAGGGAAAGTGACATACAAAGAAGCTTAGAAATCGTCTGTAATTGATTTTATGCGCTCCTATTGTGGTCGATGATGCTCAATAAACGATTAAGACCTGCAGAATTCAGTCCAAGTTTCACAATGAGATATTGTTGTTTCAGAAATTGATCTCCTAGTTTCACGGACTTAGATATAGGATTCATAAAAGCAGGAAAAACAGGAACGTAACAGATTAACCAACCAAAATTGAAATCGTGGTAGTAAATAAGTAAGCAAGGGGAAGGACCTGGCGAAAAAGCGGAGAAATCGTCTGCAATTGATTTTATGCGCTCCTATTGTGGTCGATGATGCTCAATAAACGATTAAAACCTGCAGAAAAAACAAATTAATAAGTAATGGAAATAGCTGAGCTTGAAATTAGCGAAGTAAATAAGTAGATTGAACATTAGTATGAAAAATACGGAATGAAAGTACACTGATAATGGCGAAAAGAATATGAAACACAGAAAACGGAATGAAAATTAGGGATGAATTGAAATGAATACTATTGAATCGAAAGTACCTAAGCTGAGGAGGATAATGGCGGTCGGAAGCTCGGTAGTAATGGCGGATGGAAGCTCGTTAGTAATGGCGGAAAAGTGAGTGAGCTGAAGAAGGTTTGAAGAGAGAGAAACGCATACGTGAAAATGATAGAGTAAATGAGGGAAACTGCGTTAGTTGGGAGGTATATAGGGGGACACGTGTCAACATCTGGTGCATCTGTAATAATTAGATCCAATGGTTTAGAAAGGGTTCAGCCGCCTCACCCCAAGAAGGGTGCCTCACATGATTCAATTTCTATATATATATATATATATATATATATATATATATATATATATATATATAAGAGAGAGAGAGAGAGAGAGAGTAAAGTTCTTATAAGTCCACCATATGTTTTGAGTCCCTAAGTCCTATCCCTTACTATTAGATCCTCCAATATGGATGGTTGAGATTGAAGACAACAAACATACTTAACACTAATGAGTTTCCTATACACTAATTAATCCCACTTTCTCTCTCTAGCTTTAATTATACATTCACTAATTCATTATTATAAACTTAACAAAAAAAGGTCTTGTTATACTTCAAAGTTTATACAAATTTTACGAGTGTAATTCTAACAAAAATAAGTGTAATTTTAACAAAAAGAAAGCGGTTTTGACGGATATTATTTTAAAATTTCAAATTTTGAAGCAAGTTTACGAAAAATTTTGCGTTTTACGACAAATTTGAAATTTTGAAGCAATTTTACGTCAATTTTTGAGAAATATTTTTTTTTTTTCAAATTTTAACACAACTCATTGTAAATTGAGTGATTTATAACTTATAAGTGTAACTTTAGTCTTTTAGAAGTGTAACTTTAGTCAACTAAAGTGTAATTTTAGTCCATTAAAGTGTAATTTTAGTCCATTAAATTGTAATTTTAGTCCAGAAGTGTAACTTTAGTCAACTAAAGTGTAATTTTAGTCCATTAAATTGTAATTTTAGTCCATTGAGAGTATATCTCTAGTCCATATTCAATGTGTAACTTTAATCCATTGAGAGTGTAACTTTAGTCCTTTGATAGTGTAACTTTAGTCCATTGAGAGTATAAAATTTAGTCCTTGAGAGGGTACCCTTAATAGAGATAAGTGTAACTTTAACATAAAAAAGTGTAATTTTAATAGAAAAAAGTGTAATTTTAATAGATAAAAGTGTAATTTTAATGGAGAAAAGTATAACTTTAATAATAGAGAAAAATGAGCACCGAAAAAAAAATAATAGGGAAAAATGCAATTTTAATAGATAAAAGTGTATTTTTAATGGAGAAAAGTTTAACTTTAATAATAGAGAAAAATGTAACTTTAACAGGAAAAGGTGTAATTTTAATAGATAAAAGTGTAATTTTAATAGAGAAAAATGTAACTTTAATACTCCATATAGAAAAATGTAACATTAACAGAAAAAATGTAACTTTAATAGAAAAAAGTGTAACTTTAATAGAAAAAAGTGTAATTTTAAGGGAGAAAAGTGTAACTTTAATACCACCACCAACAACTACAAGAAACCGAAAAAAATAACTGTGACTAAAATAATATAAGATCTAAAATTTTAAAAATAATGAAAAAAAACACAAACAATCAGATCTAAAACATTAAAAAAAAATCAAAGAAAACAAAAACAAAAACCCACATCTCTATAGACAAAACAAAACAAAAATAACCACCACCATGTACTTTTTTAAATTGAAATCTGAAAAAAAGAAAAAAAATTAAAGAAATCTGAAAAAGAAAAAAAAAGGTTAAACAAACAACTAGATCTATGTCAGTTTATGTGATCCATGAACCACTCTCCGCCTCTCCTTATAGTCCCGTAATTTGATTTGCGATACCCTGGAATGCGCTTTAATGTACATGTTGGTTTTTGTAGTCTTATTGATTCGTGTCTATATTAAGTTTTTGACCCGTGATACAAATTCAGTTTTTTTTCAACAAACAACTAGATCTAAGAATAAAAAACAACAAGTTATACTTTAAAAATCAAAAATCTACTACATATTATGTAGATCTAAGATTTGTAAAAAAACAAAACCACAATAAAAACAAAAAAAAAAATCGAAAATCAGAAAAAAAAAAAAAAAAAAAACACAAAAAAAAAAAAATCGAAATCAGGAATAACATCAAGTAAAGAACAATATTTTCAGAAAAAATTTAAAAAAAAAAAAAGCCTCCTAGATCTGAAACAAGCCGGAGGGAGGTAGGACGACCGGTCGTCGTGATTTGCGTGGGATAGGGCGCGACTAATGGTGGTGGTGGTAGGGCGGGTGTTGTTGTGGTGGCGGTGGCGTGTGTGGTGGCGTGTGGGTGCGACAGATTTGGTGTTTGTGTGGTGTTGGTGGTGTATGTGTTGTTGTGGTGGTGGTGCGATGGACGGCGGAGTAGGAGAGGGTGTGGTGGTGGGTGGGTGTGTGTGTGGTGGTTTCGGTGTAGGGTGGGTGGGTGTGGGTCGTGAGTGGTAGTGATGTCAGATCTGGGTTGGGGGTGGGTGGTGGGGGAGGTCGCCGTGAGGTGGTGGGGGTGGGTGGGTCTCGGTGGTGGTGAGGAATAAGAGAGGGGAGTAAATTTTTTTGGGTTTATAACTTTTAGAGAGAGGAGAGGAGGTATGAAATTGTGGGAGATGGAGAAAGAAGTGGTTGAAAAAAAACTATATATATTAAATTAGAGATTGATTAACTAGGTTAGTAATTGATTAGGTTGAGTAGAGAGATAGAGTGTTAATTAGGCTAGTAATCACCATTTTTAGCTTTTAATCTCAACCACCCATCTTCCACATCCAATGGCTTGGATGGGGACTTAAGGACTCACTCTCAAAGGGTGGAACTTACATGATCCCATTACTATATATATATATATATATATATATATAGAGGCGGGATCCGGTGAGGACGGCTAAATATTTGAGGATTGAGGACGGGATGAAATAACACACTTTATTCAATACAATACCACTCGCAAAAAATCAAACAACAAAACAAAAAAACGCGCAAAAAATCAAACACAAAAATTAGACGATTCATTTTTCATATTCTACTTCAACTTTCTCTCTCTAAAAACTGAAAAAAAAATCGAAGAAAATACTGATAAATTGTTGAATCAATCAAGATTACGAAGGAATACGAATCATTCTTTGCATATCATCGCATTTTTCTTTGAATTAGTGTACAATTTTTGATCTAAATTTTTCCGATTTCCCATTTTAGGTATATTTTGCAGAAATAATTGATCAATTGGTTTAAGTAATCAATATATTTGCTCTGAATCTTTGGTCGGATGTTTTTAGAACATAGACATGCATATAATTTGGGTAAAATACGAAAATGTTCATTCTAGGGTTTCAGAAAATGTTGTGCAATTGTTTTAACATTATCATGCAAAATTTTTCGCATGAACTAATTGATAAAATCGATTATTTTTCATCTACTTTCATATTATTGATCGTGTTTGTGTGTCTTACTGCTTCGCTAAAATTCTCAAATTCATTTAATTTGCGTTTGTATGTAACATCACATATAATAGATGAAGAACACGAGAAAAACGTATTATATTATAATCTGATATTGTATAATGTATTGTAAATCTTGTGATATTGTATTGTAAATGATGTGAGATTTTATTAGTTATCTTTGTGTAATACTATAACTAGTTGTGATATTGTATTGTAAATGTTGTGATATTGCAACTAGCTGTGATATTGTATTGCAGTCTGATATTGTATAATGTACTGGATGAAATATAAAACTAGTTGTGAAATTGTAATGGATATGTTGTGATATTGTATTCGATATATTGTGATATTGTATTTGTAGACATGCAAAAAAATTCATGTTGTATTGAATTTTTTGTGTTATGCAAAAAATGTTTTGTCTCGACGTAAATTGTCTCAGTTTTTGAAGAAATACAGTCATGAACACGCTGGCACTCACGAAACTCCAACGAGAAAAACCTTGCAAAAAGAGAAAAGCTATGAACGATACTAAGTCCCAAAAAAACTCCACAAAAAAAAACAAACCAACAAAGGGAGCTCCAAATGTGGTGACAGGAGATGCCTCTGATCATAACAAAATGATTGTGCAAAAAGAAAATGAGGATGGTTTAGAAATTATGGACGTGATTGAGCAAAATAGAAAAGGAACTGGTCGACATGAAAGTGAGCACAAATTTGTAACAAAATGTAGGCCAAACAAGCTGTTTGAGCTTATTTGTGAGCTTAATGATGAGCAAAAGAAGGCAGTGGAAGAAATTGGTTTTGGAGGCTTGTTGCATTTAAAACTTATTAAGGAGATTCCTAGAGGGATTGTGGAATTGCTTATAAAAGCTTTCAAGCCTACCAGCTACATGTTTAGGGCGAAAAAAATCGAGTTTTTGTTAAGCAAAGCTGATGTGCATGATGTATTCTCGCTTCCTAGGGTTGGTGCTAGGGTGCGAGAAAACTATGATTTGGTCATTGCAAAGTGACTGCTGATGACGAATTGAAAGTTGAATGGCGAAGAAAATTTGGATTAGAGAGTAAGGCAGACCCTATTAAGTTGAACATTGTGCATGATAGATTAATAAGCTGCAATGAGTCGGGTGATGATTTCAAGAAGTTGTTTGTTTTATATAGCATGTCTATTTTCTTGGCACCTACAACAAATTACACACTGGATTTCAAACTGCTTAGGGCTGTTGAAGATGTGCCAAACATAAAAAATAGTGACTGGAGTTTGTATGTTTTTGAGCAGTTGGTAGAGGCTGTTGGTAATTTTAAGGAGGGGACCAAAAAGACAAGTACTATTCTTTGGATGCATACTTGTATTAATGATATGCTATTTCCATAGGGTGAATTTTAAAGGAGATGTGTTAGCCCATAGCCTACCACTTATTCGACACTGGGATCATAAGGAGTTGACAAAAAGAGCTAAAAGTGAGTTGGCGACAGGTGCATTGGGGAATGCTGTCCCTTCTCAAATTGTTTACCCTATCTGTGAGCAGCCAGGTTATCAAGAAGATCAGCGACCTCAAACTCAACCTCAGACTGAAACTGAAATACCAAAGGGATACATGTTGATCAAATTGCCTCCTGGGATACAAAGTGACGAAGAAATAAGAGGAAGAGCATTAGATGTAAGACAAACTTTATAACTGTGTTACCTTTTGAGATAATTTTCTGATATTCTTAAACCTTATTAGTATTACTAGTATTACAATATTAATTGATAGATGTGACATTGATATTGTATTATGATTTTTAAAAATGCTAGGAAATTCATGAAATTTTTTTGAGAATGACGAGGGATTCAGCATTGTTTTACAAAAGATACACTGATAATATGAAAGAGTTCAACTCAAAGATAGCTGGACCTGTTGGAAATGATACAAAATCAGATGAACTGGGTAGTGATAAAACCGAAGCAGCTGAATGTCCTCCCAAGGAAGATACTGTAGAAGAGACTGGTGACAAAACTGTTGATGGCAATGATGATAAGGTAGAAGAAAATACAACTGAAAAAGATCAATTTGGCAGCCAAATTCATCAAACACTACCTTTTATGAAAGATCCATTCTACCATAGCTTTATCGACGGTTTGGTAATGAGGGCAAAAGAAATGTATGATTATTCACAAGGGATGCCATCATTCGACGTATGGACTGATATGTTGAAAGCTCAGTATAAAGAATTGGACAAGTCCTACGGTGGTTGTACTGATAAAGACCTCCAAACGGATTCTCAAGTGATCATTGATGACATGATTTATGGGGATATGAAACAGTGCCCTAATTTGGATGAGATATTAGCTGATGTGAATGAACAAACTGAAGAAATTAGTGAGGAAGTCGTATATTCCCGGAGAAGAGCTGCACAGGCAAGTGACAAAAATGAAAAAAGCAAAACAACAAATGTTCAAAAAGGAGGAACCACTGAGTCAAGGAGTTTACTTAGTGACTATTTGCTCCACTCAAATACTATACCAGAATGTGCATTGTTGGTATCTCAGAACTTAGGTTGTACCGAACAATGTGGACAACCAGATAAGCAAATGAGACTACGTCGAGGAATTCTTCTTGGGAAATAGACAGTTGTTTGAATCGAGTTTTGAAGAAACGGAAAGAGGTCATGGATTATTGTTTCATTCATGATCATACAATTGAGAAATCGTAAGTCCATTTTCAAACATTTTAAAATTTAAAAGGCTTCTTTGCTATATTAAGCATATTAGTAAATTGATCTTTAATTTGGTTGATAATGTATGACAGAGAAACACTTGCAACATATGGGACTTACCATGTAATTTCAAGATCCGATATAGAATCATTATTGCCTGATGTGAAGATTGAGTAAATCTGTGATTGAATCGTGGTCAATTTTGATGAATGAGTTGTCAATAAAGGAAGAAGAAGCACCAGTACCAAAAAGGATTTTCTTTGGGCTTGCACATGCCGTAAGTTCTAATTCTTAAAAGGGTGATATTTTATTGAAAACTGTGTATTATTGGGTGAAAAATTTAATTCACAACTGCAAAAGAAATTTAAACCATGACTGATGAAGATTGTTTCAAGAATATGTGATATTGTAATGCAATGTTTGTGATATTGTAATTTAAGTCAATTTGTTCTTCAGTGAAATATTTGTGATATTGTGATATTGTAATGCAATATTTGTGATATTGTAATGCAATATTTGTGATATTGTAATTTAAATCACAAACATTTAATTCAGGACTGCAAAAGAAATTTAAACCATAACTGATAAAAATTGTTTCAAGAATATGTGATATTGTAATTCAATATTTGTGATATTGTAATGCAATATTTGTGATATTGTAATTTAAGTGAATTTGTTCTTCAGTGAAATATTTGTGATATTGTGATATTGTAATGCAATATTTGTGATATTGTAATGCAATATTTGTGATATTGTAATTTAAAGCACAAACATTTAATTCAGGGCTGCAAAAGAAATTTAAACCATAACTGATAAAAATTGATTCAAGAATATGTGATATTGTAATTCAATATTTGTGATATTGTAATGCAATATTTGTGATATTGTAATTTAAGTCAATTTTTTCTTCAGTGAAATATTTGTGATATTGTGATATTGTAATGCAATATTTGTGATATTGTAATGCAATATTTGTGATATTGTAATTTAAATCCGTTAGTATGATATTGTATTGAAGAGTTTGTGTTATTGTACTGTATGACAGTTGTTATTGTAATATTGATTAATATTGAAAGGAACCTATTGTGTGATTGCAATGTTACAGACACCTCTAGAACAAATCTTAATGCTAAATGGAGAAGAATTTGAGAAGACAAAAGCACTTACTGAAGAAATAGCTGGAGCATGGGATATATGGCAAAATGTTTGCAGGCAGCCACTAAACTTAAATTCAGATCTGGTAAGACACTAGCATTGTCAAAATTGTTTGTGTTATGCCATTTATTTACCGATTAAACCGATAAGAATTTTTCATGCAAACTTTATTAGGTGTTCCTCCCTTTTCTTTGATAAGCGAACATTATTTTCGCATATGCATCAACTTTCAAAACGAGACAAAGTGGACTACTTAGACAATAGGCTCTATGACAACTTCGAAGATTCAGAGTTTTTTTACCTTCTTGAGTTGGTGTAAGTCTTAAACTCAAACTTTACTGCAAAACTACAATTGATGTGTTTTATTAAATTGGAGGAATTTTCTTTACATTAATGAGATTCTTAATTGTTATCAAAACTGTATAGGCAAAGACATTTGGAAGTTACATGTGCAGCAAAGGTTTAAAGCAAGGAGAAAAAGTGCAAATGTTTCCCTTAGTTAATAAGAAATTCAAGTGGCAATCAAAGGATTTTAACTTAGACTGTGGGGTATTTATGATGCTGCACATGATGTTTTACAATGGGGAAATATTTGATTGTGAGTTGAATGATGTAATGAAGAGGAAATTATATCGAGCTGAGATAGCAGCAGCATTGGTTTTCAGTGATTATAACCATACGAGGTCGGAAACAATGGATACTGTAACAAACTTCAACACATTAAAGGAATCGTTGGAACCAATCCTGTTGGAAAAAAGGAGGCTGAAAAGAGAAGAGGAAGAAAAAGAAAAAGCAGACAGTCTGAAGAAAGTTTGTACACCAAAGTCAAAAATCAAAGGTTACTTACTTTTACTTAAGCGCTCATTTTTTTCTTAAACAACATAATTTTATTTGGTACTAAAACAGCCGCATCACCTGAACTGTTCTTTAGGGTTGAAAATACCAGATGACAATGATTGCAATACTAGTGTCTTGGGTAGCCGTAGAAAAGGAAATTCAGATGGTCTTGGGTGCACATACAACTGTGGCAAAGCTGGTGATATGCTGGTTGTATCCAAATTTATGAGGAACAATCAAGCACTTTTAGCAAGCTTGTTGAAAGTAAGAAAAGAAGTACTTGACTACTGCTTATTGGACGACCACACATTCTCTATAGAGTAAGATTGAAAACTATTATGATATCCTCAACTATTTTAACTGATGTCCATCATTTATTTAGTAGCATATGGAAAGAATATTTCAACTAATGCTCATCCACTACAATTGCTTGTAGTGAATGTGTTGCTGTCTACGGCGAAGAAGCAAAACTCCTCAGAGAAGATATACTATCAATACAACAGACCGTGAATGTCACGAGCAAAATGATTGAATGTTGGGCACACCTACTGAATGACATTGAGTACAAGGACCACAGCACAACAACTTTACTGTTTTTTGGACTTCGTCACATGGTATGCAATATTATTTACAAGTAGTTTAGATATTTGATTTTAAAATATTGTAAATTTAATATTATTACAATGAATATGTGTTGTTATTGATTAACAACTATTTTGCAAACAGATGATCTTGTTCACGCATTATATCAACAAGGAGGTGATGAAAGTCAGGATGAAACTCATAAAATGAGGATTTTTGAAGCTTGGGATACTTTTATTACCGCAAACAACGGTACATGCAACTTGACAGCTGAGATTGTTTTCGTGCCAATGCTATTTGAAGACCATTACTTTTGTGTTTGTATAAACTTTAACAAAGAAAAGGTTGAAGTCCTAGACAATACATCCTATGATAAATGGGAAGATACAAGTGTTTACAAACTGGCAGATGTTGTGGTAAGTTGAATGCTTTAGTTGATAATGGAAATCTGAGAAATTGTTGGATAATATATGTGGGTTTAATCCGATGGTTGTCTTGAAATGTGTCAGGCTGCATGCATGAGTGACTATCTGGAAGCAAAGAAAAGGCCGAAAGCTGAAGAAATAATAGGATTTAACATTGTTAACGTAAGCTTCAAATGGCAAAAACCGGAACTAAAGAACAATGAATCCGGCACTTTTCTAATGCTGCACATGATAAGGTATGAGGGAGAAGTATTTGAAGCAGATCTTGATGGAAAGGTTGGCCGCAGATACTATTGGGCACAAATGGCAGCAGCATTACTCTTGGCTGACATAAATGGAATTAGGGATCAACTCATTCAAAGAGTAGCAGAGTTCACAGCAATAAAGGAAGAAGTCTCGCCTGAACTGAAACTGAAAAGAGATGCATCAATGAACAAAAAACCTGTAAAAGGAGGCAAGGCTGAAGATGTGCAAAAGCCGGTGAATACTGAAATGCCTGTTCTTCGTAGTTCGCCTAAAAGGTAAATTAAAGAAAATTTAAAAATGGCTAATCGGATATAATAATGTCATTACTTTGTAAAGATATTCGTTGCTGTTTTATTTGAATATGGAGATATTTTTAATCGGTGCACATATTTGGGATTGCGGTGGTACTGTCAATGGGCAAAACACAAGTGGTGGTCAGAGGATCAAAACAGTTGCACAATATTCAAGAACAAGAGGTCGAGGTAGAGGTCGAGGACGAGGCACCAATGTAGGAAAATAGAAAGTGTGTAATCTGACTTAGGAATGAATGCATTGACAGATTGATTTGTAATAGGTAGACAAAAATGGTACAATCTAGATCGTTTGATAAGGTTTTGTAATGAAGATATATCAAATTAGTGTTAATGTGCTATTTTAAAAGGGTTCATGCAGCTATTTGTTGAGCAATCAAGTTATCTTACAGGTGTGATATTGGAATGAATGCATTGTGAGATTGTATTTTGTAATTCTTGGTATTTAAACTTTAAATCGAATAAAGAGGTGAAATTGGTACTTTTACAAAGCATTCAAAATGACTGAGAAATAGTCACCCTTGATCGAGAAATCTCTTTTTAGAAACCGTGATATTATGTAGAAGAAGCAGTGATATTGTATTGAATAAGTTGAAATTTTGTATAACATGATGCGTCTAATTATGTGGTATTGTATTGAATACCTTTTCTCGTAAAACCTCCTTATTAGAAACCGTGATATTGTAATGAAAACAAATTGGTGATATTGTATTGAATAAGTTGAAATATTGTATCACATGACACGTCTAATTATGTGGTATTGTATTGAATACGTTGTGATATTGTAAAGAATACTGTATGATATTAAGAAAAGTATGATATTGTATTCCCTAACTTGTGATATTGTATGGACGTAAAATGTCAGGATAATAATTATTCACACTTGTGATATTTATTTTAGACATGTATGATATTGTATTCGATATCATGTGATATTGTACAAACTGCGAGGATAATAATTATTCCCCAAAAAGTAAAATTTTGAATTGAATATTGTGCGGTATTGTATTGAACAGACTGTGATATTGTAAAGAATAATGAAATTATTGTCAGACGTGTTGTGTTTATTTGATCCAAGTGTGATATTGTATTCGGTATATTGTGATATCACATTATACTCAAATGCAATATCATAGTTCTAACTATGAAATATCACAATATGTCCACCACAGTCATTTTAATCTGCAAGTTCAGAACATGGACATTGAAACATCAGACTTCTGATAATACATTTTGGAATCTTTATTTAAGAAATACCACACACCTGACAATGCAATATCACGACATGTACGGTAAAATATCGATATCCGATAATCTTGTTTCAAAGCACTATGGAAGAAAATAGCACTGTCTTACTATGAAATATCGATGTCTAACAATGAAATATCACACTTATATCACTAAGTAAATCCTAACGTATGGAGTGTAATTGCTATAATAGTAATGAAACTATGACATGTATATCCTATATATATTGAGCTTCTTCAACAAAAAATCCTCCAACTATATATATTGAGCTTCATCAACAAAGAATCCTCCAACCAAGAGACGACGACACAAAAAATGTTTTGGATGGCCTTGATGAACATGAATCAGTATACAAGTCAATCATCATCCGAACTCCCCGAAAAATGCAAAATAGAACAAGTAGTTGTCAAAGCAAATGAACAAGCACAGTTGATACGAGTTTTTGGAAATAAGATCATAAACAGGACGGGAGAGTAGTCGTCGGCGCTCAATATCAAAAGTATACAATTCCAAAAATAAAACTCATAAACAGAAATCGTATGGCATCTTCTTGTGAGAATTAATGTAAATAGAATATATTTATTTAGGTAGCATACCTGATTCTCGATGTCAGGAACAAAAGGATGAGGGCAGTTACGCTTATCATGGTTAGCCAATTGTTTGCAATTTTTGCAAAGCCTTTTTGGCTTCTCTGCTTTGGCAATGCATTGTTGCTTTGTCGATATCATTCTCTTCCCACTACCCTTGTTCTTTGCCTGACGAGGCGGTAGAATCCTCACCTCAGTTGAGGAACTACATCCAAGAAGCATTTCCAACTCCTGCTCTTTTGTCATTGATTGTGCTTGTGGATTGAGTTTGATCCGAAATTGCTTCAATGTGTCGCAGCAAGGTCGGTGATCGATTGTTAGGCATAGTTCTCAAAGACAAAGCGATAGTTGAGTAGAACTCGACCATAATTTGCACATCTCCGACTTCCTTACATCAAAGTGGCATCAAAGTCGTCAAGTAACTCACCATGTGAACCATATAGAGGGATTTTTTGTGCATTCTTTGTCCAGCGCATAAGTATGTACTTATCAGGCAAAGTCCTAACTTGTTTCCCAGAGAAAACCCAAATAATGTGTCTGCAAATAATACCCTTCCTATTAAACAACTTACAAGAACATTCTGCATCAGTGCTTGTGGAATTGAACACTACTTGATAACGCTTCTGCATTCTAGCGTCAGTAACAACAACGACCTCTGTACCGTCAACAGGTGGTGTGAAGCCACCAACACTAAGAGAACACATGGAGGCAGCAGCCTCTTGTTGAAAATCTTTGAAAATAGCATGGGTATAAACCTTGGACGCATGAGCTTCCAAGTGGAGAGACGTAGCTAATTGGGGCAAAGTATAATCCTTTGTCTCGATCATGTTGCTTTTGAGTATGGCGTTGTTGATCCATGGCGCTTTGAAAACGCATCCAAAACTCAACAAGTGTACCATGTATATTTTCAAAACGCTTGAAAAAGCTATTCTGGCTCTCCGATCGTTGAGTTGTTCGGAGAAGACATCCCATAGGAATATCACGATAATAAGCCGGGATCCATCTCCTTCTTTTTTTGTACATGTATGACAACCATGAATTTGCTTGCAAGTTATGTTCAAGCAATTAAGTCGAGACCACTTTTGTTCAAATTCTGCAGGTTCCAAGTCGAGTCCCAAACAAAGAATTCAAACGACTCACAAAATCGGTCTCCTTGGATATTGTAATTCCAATCTTGTCGGGGACCTTTTGCATAATATGCCACATGCAATATCTATGCTTAGCCTTCTTGAAAACTTTGGGTACAGCCTTCTTTATTCCTGGGCATTGGTCAGTGATTATACATTGCGGCTCGCGACCGACCCATAGCGTCTAAGAACTTCTCAAAAACCCACTTAAATGAATCGTCATCCTCATGAAACAACAATGCAAAGAAAGCAAAAGTCACAGACCTTTTGTGGTGGTCCACCCCAAGATAAAAGGAGTGAAAATCATAGAATATTTATTTGTACCGTAAGTTGGATCAAACGACCAAATCACCAAAGGAAGAGTAATTTCGACGTGCTGTGCATCACACCAAAACACACGAACCAAACATTTGAAAGAATCTACTTCATAAGCAAAGTAGAACCCTGGATTGGTTTGACGGAGGTTCTCGAAATTATCGATAAACAATTGAGCATCTTTATCTCCTATGAAACACTTGATATCCCTTCCAAAGTTCTTAAAATCAATCAATTGAGCACCAACATTCTCATAACCATCTGCATGTTCCTTAGAATATCTATATGCCGATGTAGGACCTAAATTAACTTTTGAATGATCAATAATTGCCTTCTTATGAAAAAGATGAAGGTGTCTCTTTTTTCTTTGAAATTCTTGATTTGTGAGCGAACAAAGTCGATGATTATGCCATTCACGAAACTGAGTTACAACATAAACATCCTTGATAAGGCGAAATTCAATCATAGCATCACAACCAATCCTAGTTAGTTTATTGTTCTTAATATCAAACGGCTTTATAAGTGGCTGCTCCACTACACTATCATGAACAATAGCTTTCCTTTTCTTACCATCTCTAAACCCTTCACGATTACAGACAACAAGTTTATAAAAGATGGCACCATCAGCATTTTTTTTTGAGAGGACTTCCTAGGTTCAAAACCACATGCTTCTGCATAGACATTATAAAAACTGATAGCGTCTTCCAATTTTGCAAAAAACTGACCAAGTTGAGGTTTATACTGAATTGCAACATTTCTTGACCACAATTCAGTACCACCAGGTGTGGATTCCAAAAACAGTTGATGTTCATGAAAAGAAACAGGAGGTTGTTCAATGCGGGGAGTAGAAGTAATCTCAGCAAAATGATTATCAGTAGACGTAGGTGGGGGAGGACTTTCAATGCGTGGAATAGAAGTAATTTGAGACACACTAGTATCGTGAGAGATGAATCCAGAAGAAGGTACACAACTATCAGCATCTGAAAAAGAATGCAATATAAGAAGCAATTCAAAACATAACAGGTAATAAGCAAACAGTAGGGGGGACTAAATTTCGTATTGTAATAGTTGTGATATTGTATTGAATCTGGTGTGATATTATATTGAACAACTGTTATTATTGTAATATTGTGAAAGCAGATTCAAGGTCTGCAAACGAAGATAGTTCGATAATGCATTACAACAGCCGAAAACAGATGTAAAGTAAACAATAAGTTACAATGACGGCAAAATCAAGAGAAAAGGGAAAAGATAGGTAGCAAAAACAATATCAAACTTGAAATTTCATTCAGTACACCAATAAAACCGTAAGAAAAGTAAAAATATAGACAAATTCAGAAGAACGAATTAACAACACTAGCAAATCCAAATATATGTAGGAAAAACAACAAGTAAAATAGAAATAAAGCTGCATATGAGGAAATTAAACATAAAATCGAACACAAAAGCAGGAAGAAGAAGAGAAATTCAAATATCTGTAACAAAAACAACAATTACATAAAAATAAAGCTGAAAATTGTAAATCTAAACATGAATTCATAATAAAAGTAGCGAATATGTTGAAAAAACAACAATAACAACAAAATAAAGCTGGAAATTAACAAATTAAGGAAAATCAGAAGCAGAAAGATGTACCTGACATAGCGAAGCAACGAATGTCGAAAGAAAGAAGAAATATTAATCAACGATAACAGCAGAAAGAAAGAAGAAATAGTAATCAATGAATCGCGGAAGAAATAAGCAGCAGAAAGAAGGAATCCATGGATGTCGAGGAAGATGAATTTAGAGAGAGAAAGAAATTAATGATTTAAATTAGGCAATGGTAAAACGACGAAAATTAGGGAAGCGGGGGTATATATACAAAGAAACGAAATTACCAAACTACCCTTAATTCTATATGTTAAATATAAGACGTAGGATCTATTACTTTAGATGGCTTAGATTGATCCTCAATCCCTAAATATATGAGTTATACTCATATGATCCTAATTCTATATATATATATATATATATATATATATATATATATATATATATATATATATATGAGAAAATTGTTGATTACAGCCTTTTAAAAATCACTTTTTGAAAATTACAGCCTTATATAATTTTTTTTGTAAATTACATCCAAAATATTACTTTTCTTCTAAAATTGCACCAACTTGAGGATTTCGGTGAATTTTGATAATGTTTTACCGATATACCCTTTATTATTTGAGAGCCTACTTACCCAAATTTCTTACCTCTCCTTAACACAAACCAATTAATCACCCCAAACAACATCAAAACATCATCAAAATTCACCGAAATCCTCAAGTTGGTGCAATTTTAGAAGAAAAGTAATATTTTGGATGTAATTTACAAAAAAAATTATATAAGGCTGTAATTTTCAAAAAGTGATTTTTAAAAGGCTGTAATCAACAATTTTCTCTATATATATATATATATATATATATATTATTTTTCACTATGCATTCTTAAGTCGTGATGGCCCATTCCTAACCCACCTCTTTTTCACGGATGACATAATCCTATTTGGTGACGCTACGCTGGAGTAGGTGAGGGTGATTAAGCATGTGTTGGATACTTTTTGCCTCGCTTCTGGGAAGAAAGTAAGTAATTCGAATTCACGAATTTATTTCTCATCAAATACTAACGAAGATATTGCTGAAAGAATCTCGAGTGAACTAAGTATTGCTAGAACAAAAGACCTTGGTATGTATTTGGGAATGCTGACTATAAATGGTCGCGCTTCTAAAGATACTTTCGACTACATAATTCAGAAAGTTGACAAAAGATTATCTGGCTGGAAGGCAAAGCATATATCGATGGCAGGAAGGGCAACTCTAATTCAATCGACCTTGTCCACTATACCTTCGTATGCTACGCAAACTGCAAGACTTCCTCGTGCTACTTGTGATGAACAAGACAAGAAGGCCCGTCGTTTTCTGTGGGGAGGTGACCTGGAGAAGCGTGGTCTCAGCCTTGTTTCGTGGGATATGGTCACGAGAGAAAAAGAAAGAGGAGGCTTAGGGTTAAGGTCTATGCGTCCAGGTCAATGTGGCGTTCATGGCAAAACTGGGTTGGAGAATGTTGTCGGAGCCGAACTCTCTGTGGGCTTGTGTCTTGAGGCATAAATATTGTCAAGGTCGTTGCGATATAAGCATGTTTGAACTGAAACAAAATTGTTCGAATGTGTGGCGTGGAATTGTTGAAGCCGTTGATATGATTAAGAAAGGTGTGAGTTCTTCAATACGATGTTCTGGGTTCAAAGTTGTGCTACTTCCGTCCATTAGCTAAGTTTGTTACGACAGAAATTCTACTCCAATTACAAGATGTCCATGTCGATGAGAGGTGGGATGCTAACACGGGATGAAAATGGGAGCTTTTCGCTGACTATCTCCCGACTGAAATTTTACAAACTATTGCTTCATATGAAATGGTAGGAGATATCGAGAATGACGATGTCTTATATTGGGCACAAAATCCATCAGGGCGGTTTACAATAAAGTCAGTGATCAGATTAATTCAAAATGAACAACTTGAAGAAGCTGATTTTTTTTGGAAATTACCATGGAAAACGTGGGTTCCTCAACGCATTCGTCTATATTTTATGGTTAATCTTACATGATCGAGTTATGTCCAATGTGAATCGGGCAAGGCGAGGATTGGTTGAGGATCCTACGTGTGATGGTTGCGATATGGCTGAAGAGTCTACTCTTCATCTTCTTCGGGACTGTTGTGAAGCATGCAATGTATAGAATCTTTTTTCTTCGTCTACTACAAACCAGTGTTTTGAGGAAACCTAGTTGAGGAATTGGGTTATTTTGAATCTCTCGGTAACTAGAACTGGGGGTTTGGATACGTGGCCGACTACTTTCGCTATTGTGGTTTGGTGCATATAGAGGTGGCGAAATTGCAGGTGCTTTGGATGGGCTGATGATATCCCGACTTGTATTTTTACTTTTCTTATGCAACGGTTTTGGGAAGTAAGAAATTCAAAAGAATCAGTTAATTTGTTAGCGGAGTCGAATAAACATCGGTATCATGAAATTTTGTGCGTTGGGTGGCTCCACGAGAAGGGTGGATTGTGCTAAACATTGATGGGGCGTCGAATGGAAACCCGGACATGTCAGGAGCATGGGGAGTATTCCGAGACTCGGCAGGTAACATGTTGCTGTAGATACCTCATTTCTGCACCTCCCGCAAACCACCCGGTGATGATTGGGCCGCATGTTTGGTACGCGGAACGATTTGTGACAGTTCGTAAGTTTATCGTCAAGTGATCGCTCAAACATTTATGTCTACCTCTTAAATGTCATCTACGTGCCGATACGGTCGTTTTGGCAGTAATTAGAGTACATTTGGAGTCCGGGCCTAAAACCGTCTTCATTTTCTGACAACCATTAAAATGCCGAGTCGGAATGTTCTGCAATGTTCCGGATATTTCTATTCACAATTTCATAAATCTTTTAGTCTTTGGTAAACAATTTCCCGTTATTCCATAAACTAAACACGGAAATCTTTCTTCCGCAGGAGGAAACCACATGGGAATAGACGCAGCAAGTGCTGCGCCTCTTCCAAGAGACGCAGTGACTGCTGCGCCTCTTCTAGGGGGCGCAGCTCTGCTGCGCCTGTTCCTGGTTGACTTCTGTCTCTGAACTCCCGTTTTGCCTTGACCTAGTTTAAGTTACGTAATTAATCTACTATTAATCGTATTATAACCACCCTAATTCCTGTTCGTTAATTTATTTATTCCTTGTTTTCTAAATTATCCGTTTTAGATGTATTTTCGACATAAATCATTAAACCCGATGTAATTATTGTAATTTTCATTGTTGTAATTTTCCTTTGTTGTATTTATCATTGTATTTCTTTTTATTTCTTGTATGCTTTCACATGTAATTGAACTTAAATCCCGATTCGACCCAATTGTATGCTAAAACTACATGTTTCACCGACTTAGTATTAATTTTCACATGCTAGGATTAATTCTATGGATGTTGCATTGTATGCATATAATCGACAATATATCGAGTATAGGTAATTTCCTTAATCATTAGTAGAGGCCGCTATCGAGGCGGGCGGGATTAGGTGTTCGTTAAAAAGAGCTTCCTAATACGTACCCTCACCCCTTACTCCGGATCTCTGTGAACATCCGTGTTCATTGACATTCACGAGAGTCATTCTAGACATAAAATGCTAAGGGTAACGAGTTCTTGGTGTTCATGTCACTACTTTGTGTCTTGACATGGCACGAGGTATTCGAACGGTTTCCAATTTTCCACAATAAATTGGTGGCGACTCTGTTGGAATATGTGTCCTCCGACAATAATGCGATCACAACTGTCGATCATGATGGTCACATGTTTAAGTCTCATTTTAAGAATACATGTGGGAAGTAATATTTTACAGTCAACTGGTCCACACATATCGGTAATGATTGGCTGACTAGAGTTTGACATTACTGTCGTGCGACGGTGGTGATCAGTTGATCCCCTTAGGTCATACCTAAAGGGTAACACTCTTAATTGATTATTTAATTGATCGTATAACGATACGGGTTAATAAAATTACTAAAAATTGACGGACGATTTTGGAAGTAATATTTACGTGTCTCATTGTAATTTGATTAAATTAGATACGGTCTAAGTAATCGAGTTGTTTTATTACTTGGATAAAATTGTTGTTTACAGAAACAATTGAAACGGAATGAATATATTATTATAAATACAAAATGTTGTAATTTATGACTCGGGAACCCATTACGGTACAAGTAATTATGAATTACTAGGTTAACTTTATAAGTGACATATTTTATTAATATGTTGATTTTTAATTGTTAAAAATACATTTTATACACATAATGTCATGGAACATGTTACATGTGACAAATTGACAAAATAATGTGTAAAATGGACTTTCCATTTTACACAATATGCACCGAAATAATGGGGTGGGTTGGGGTTTGTATTATGTTTTATAATATATAAAAGAAGCATAATCATTAACCTAATTGATAGCCGTGCACACCTAGTGCTTTTGTGAAGAGCATCTTGGTCATGTATTAGCCCCTTTTCCCACCCCCTACCCGGTTTTTCTAGAGCAAAAGGCCAAGGATTTTTTCTCTATATTTTCCCTAATATACACTACAATAATATGTGTATTCATTCATTCCTCTCAACATCTAAAACTTATAGAAATTTTAGAGAGAAAATTACTCCTTCTTCCCTCTTCTCTTGACCGAAAAACAAGAGACCTAAAACAATATTTTGGGTCAATTTTAATAAAATTAATATTGTTCTAGTTCAAATAATATTAGTTTTTAAGGGGTTATCTTGGGTACACATCTTTGGGAGGGATTCTATCTTTGAATCCTTGTTCTTCCATTTGTAAGGAAAGCTCAAGAACAAGTGAGAAGGAGAACTCACTTGTGCCCTTAATCCGAAATACCCATAGTAAGAATGACGATTTCTTCCCTTTTTCTAATTATGTTTGCATGCATAAGATCACAATTTATTTTATGACTAAATAGATTATCACATATATGAATATGACGAAATAATGAGATTATTAATTCTATCAAGCGGTATCATGAGCCTTAGGTTGTTTGCATGCAAATCGGTTATTGTTTTTCCGAGTTATACGATTAACATACAAAACTTATAAATTTGTGTTTATTATGAAATATCACGAAATTTATTTGCATGTTAAAGTTTCTGGTCCTAAAATGTATTTAGGATTTTTTGGTTTATTTATGGATTTTTATTGTTCATTTTATATAATAATGGCATTAAAATGTGATTTTATGATAAAAATGTCATTTTTTGACTAAAAATAGCTAAACTTCGATTTTTTTCAGTGGGTTTTGGATATGTTTTCAAATATATTATCTACTGATGGCCTGTAAATTTTCATGATGAAATGAGTTGTTATGCTCGAAATATGGATTTTTCATGTTAAAATCGTATTTAAATGGGAAAATAGGTTAATATGAGTTATATTTCGAATCTGGTCATATAAATTTAGTATGTTGTCACATGCAATTTTGAAAGATGTGTGTAAAATAATTGGCTATAATGAAGTCTTTATGCATGATTTATGAATTTTTGATGAAAAATCACATAAATAGTGACTTTAATTAGTAAAAATTGCTAAAACATACTTCATGACTAAGGAAAAACGTCACATGTTGCATTTTATCACATATTTCAGATCTAAAATTGAAAAGTTGATAAAAATAATTTTTCTCATATTTTTATGGTGATAATTGTTAAAATCGATAAACCGCAAGATTGTTTTTCTCGGTAAATTTTCGAAATTTTTAACCTAAGTTTTTGAACATTATGAGTGTCATGGTATTTTTCCAGAATGTTCATGAGTTTAAATTTCAAATTTCAAATTTATTTGAAATTTTTATGATTTAATTTGAAGTTTATGACATAATTTTGTATTTTAGGTCCATTTATGAACAATATTAAAAAATCTAGGTTAATTATTGTCAAGTGTTAGTGGAGACTAATTTTGAGTCCTAAGTTGGTTAGGGTAATTAACTTGTACATAAATATGATTTTATGTAATTATTGTGATTATAAAAGGTTAAATCACGCAAATCCGTAAAAACCGATTAATATACGATATTGGCTCCTTAAAGGCGATTTAGCATAAAATTGGGCATGTTCATACATATTCAAATGCTGCATTTTATTTATGATTGTCATAATTTTAGTTTTATGTAATTTTTGAATTATGTAATTTTACTTAGTATGGCCTTAGTTTTAATTGGTATTACCCGAAATGTATGGGAATATCGATTCGGTTGTAATTTATTGTGATCTCGTATCACCGTTTTGTAATTTAATAGATTTATTTTATTTTAATTACAAATGTATAATAGTAAATTATGTAATTTGTTATGTAATTTATTTATTCCGGAGTTCCATGAAGACGGTGCCACTCGAGAAGGCGATCCATTAAAGAATGTTGCCTTGAAATACGTGCCAAGACCGAAGTTCAAGGGACCAAAGGAGTTGGTTTCCGAATTTGTAATAGTTTATTAGATTTACTATTTTAGGAAGGCCATACTAGGATTTTATTTATGCTTTGCATTTTATTTATATGTTGCATGCATCGCTAAATCGCCAAAACTAAAACATGCATTATCATTTTAATCGAGTTTATCGACCGTGTCAATTACAATTATCGTAGTTCACCGCTTTAGTTCACTTAAAACTTGATAGATAATAAATTGACATGACCTCTCGCTAAAATAAACAATTGAGACTTAGCCTTACCAAAAAGTAGAAACCATGAAAACCTATTTCGTGAGGGAGTGCACTCGGCCACACCGGGGTACAAACCTTGTTACGTAGGGGAAGTGGGTGATAAATGTCTATCCACTGAATTCATGTTGATGAGGGATTCATCGGCCACACCGTGCCCAAGTTAATGTGAGTTTGGATCATGGACACATTTATTCGAAATTTGGATTGAGCTCAACGGAATTATTCGTGACCGTAGTTGCATGTGTTCCGGGCTAAAGATAAATGTTAATGTAATTTTATCGACCAAGAGTTCTAAAAGTAGAATCGATTAAAGAGTTAATCCACCGAGTTATATTGATAAGGGTTTTATCGGCCACACCGTGCCCAAGTTAATATGAATTTGGGTCTTGGAATCATTTATCAAGTTGGGTAGAGGTCACTAGATAAATGTTATAAAACTTCTTTGAATTAATAATTACAAGTTTGATATTAAAAACGACAAATGTTTTATTCCTTCTATTTTCGTTTTGTCGACCACTTTTTCTCATAACATATGGCCGCACCAAACACCAACGCCGTACCTCTCACTAATGCTCCATGGCTCCGATCCTTTATGGATCGTTGTAAACTTGAAAAGAATGGGTCAAATTTCTCCGATTGGGAAGCCCAACTCAAATTAGCCGCCCAAGGTGACGACAAGCTTCGTTACCTCACCGAGCCCCCTCCACCCGAACCTAATGCTAGGTCGAGTGCCACCACGAGGGAAGCATATGAGGCTTACCACAAAGAGTCCGCCGCAATGAAAAATGTGTTGATTTTTGCGATGGAGGCGGATCTCCAAAGGAGAGCCTTTAAAATGGGCACCGCTAATGAAATTTATTCCAAACTTGTGACAATGTTTTCACAAACACCGAGGAACGTCCAATATGAGGCGGCCTTGGCATTCTTTGATCTCGATTTCAAGGAGGGCCAAAAGGTTAGCCCTCACGTGCTCAAATTGTTGGAGCTAGTCGAGACTTTGAAGATTCAAAAAGTTGAAATCCCCAAAGAGCTCATTGTAGATAGGATTCTACACTCCTTATCCAAAGTCAAAGCGTATGTTCAATTCCGGGTGAATTTTAACATGCAAGACAAGGACGTGTCTCTTGAAGAGTTGCACAAGTTACTTGTGCAAGCCGAAAGAGACATGGGGCTAAATGTTAACCCACCTAAGGATGTGCTTAATATAAGCACCAAGAGCAAGGGAAAGTTAAAAAAGAATGGGAAAAAGGGTAAGAGGCAAGCTCCCATGTCCATCAAGGCTAAGACTTTTGAAGCTAGAACTTCCAAGACCAAGAAGGGTCCTCTTGACAAATGCCATTATTGTAATGGTGTTGGACATTGGAAGAGGAATTGTTCCAAGTATCTTGGTAACATCAAGGCTGGAAAGATCACTCCAGTAGGTAAATGACTATCCTTTCATTTATGTTTCTAATTCAACTATGGTATTTTGATACAAATTTGTGATAATGTATCCCCTTTTTATTGTAAATAGGGACTCCTCCAAGCAAAGACAAAGGAAAGGAAAAGCAAGCTTTAGAAATCATCAAGGAGCTAGGAGTAGCTTCCAATGAAGCTTGGCTTTTTATTATTGTCTTATTTTAATTTATGTTTCGGATTTTTAGAACTATTTTGATTTCCGTGTTCGACATGGAAATGGATTTTGGATCCTTTCTAAACAATGGTTGTATTTTGGATAATGGTGGCTTGGTTTGCAACCCAAGTTATCCCTTTTATCATATTTCTTTGTTCTAAAAATTCGTCTTTATATGCTTGCACATAGAAACATATGATCATCTACTTAAAGTGATCCCATAGACAACTATAATGATGGGATTCATTATATGTCCACAAGCTTAAGGCTTGTGTATGATCAATTATAAAGTGATGTTGAGTTAATGAATTCTCCTAAAGGAATGTCAATTACCAAGTACACTCATCAAATCTAAAACTATTAGTCAATCAATGAGATAGTCCTCCTTGTACTTCAAAATCATTATTTGTGTCTTATAAGCTATCTTTGAATATCTAGTGTATTTATTATAAAGATAGAGTGGGAGAAAAATGAAGACACAAAGAATACAAAGATAATTTGTATACTTGAGTAAATGAGATCTACGAAAGAAAGGATGATTTCTATACCTAAATAGAAAGTATACACGAATAGATGAGATCTATGGTCTCGAATAGATGAGATCTATATGACAAAAGAGACCAAGTGAAGTAATCAAAAGAATATGTTCTTAAGATAACTACACGAGGAGACCAAAAGAAAGTTTTGTATTTAAATGACTAAAGAAAAGTCTTAACAAGATATTTGACTAGTTTATGAACAACTTTTGACCAAGAGTTTCAATATTAATATTTACATAAGAGCCTAAATGAAACAAAGTTGCATCCTTGAAAATAAATGAGATTTATGACTAAAAGTTGCAAAGAAAGATATACCGATATCTACAAGAGCTAAGTTAATTGTTAACCATGCTAGTGTCATTACTTAACCTCATTATAAAAATGAAATGGTTAAACCTCCTTCCGAAAAAGGGTATTTTGAGAAGGACGTGTATTAAATGAAATTCACATTTAAATAATGACATTGCTACGCATCATCATAAAATGAAAGAGATTAAAAATCTCTTTCCATAAGTTTAAGATTAAAACATTTTCTAAATAGGTATTTTGAAAGGATATGCTGGGAACATATATGGTTTTTATCTTAATAACTTGGCAAAGCAAAATGTATTTTCAATTCTTGAAATGTTTCGATTGAGTAATCAATTGCGAAAGATGTGGAATTAAGTGGGAGTTTGAAATTACATGTGAAGACATGGAATTTAGTGGAGCAATCATCTTGTAAAATTTATAACTCATTACTCATTGAGAATGACGAGCTAGTACTATCTTTCACAATGAAGTATTTGAGTTTTCAATTCTGGATGAAAATGGACTATGATGAATCCAATCACATCATGGGATGTTGGATAGGTATTGTGATATACACATCAAATCAACGAGAAATGTAGGTTATTCATATCGATGAAATGGAATTACCATAAGCAGTCATGGTCATTCATTGAACCTAAAAATGGTTGATCACATGATTACAAATTACTAATGTTTCCTCCATTAGAATAATCATGCAAATGTCCAATAATGAATCATATGCATAAGAGCATGATGAGTCATTGGCAAGCCATAGAAGAATCGTCATGAATTCTCGAGGAGAACTAATGAGCTATTCCAGTGTTGGACAGAACACTCTGTTATGTGACAAGAAGTTGCACATATTGAAGTTCGAACACATGTAAGGATTTATGAAAATCCTAAGCTATTCAAGCTAAAAGGAGAAATAAGAAGTTTGAAAAGATACTTGTTAAAGTAAGAAGTTACTCAAAACTAGTATTTTCCAATATGCTAGGACTTATGAGAAGTGCTAGGCTAATCATCTTGACAATTGTTGCAAGACCCTACAAAACGTATACCTAGTGCATTGCGAGTTGGTAGAACACTTGACCAGTGCAAGTTATATCATCCACCACAATTCGTTGGTTATATGATAAACAACAAGAAAGTTCTTTCAAGATAAAGAACCTAAACCTAGGTTGGGAACCTAGATGTGTACTTGGTAAGGTTCATGCTGTGAGAGATAACATGAATATAAAGGAAAATGCAATACAATAAGTATGAACACATGGACACATGGTATATTAAATTTCTATTGAAATCGACTAGTGTTTACACACTTACGATATACATCACAAGGTTGTAATATGGTATTGACTACCCGAATGTGACGTCGACATTTGTCGTTTGAGTTGTTATTAACTCACCTTATACTTTGTTACATCCAAACGGGTTGTGGAGACAATTGAACCCCGTTAAAGTGAACACGGATTAGCATTGTATTCGCCCATAGTCACTTACATGAGGTGACGTCTCGAAGTGACTAGAGTGTGATGCGATTGATGGCAAGTTCAAGTGCCATGGAGTCATGTGTGATGACTAGTCGATCACATAGGCAGACTGTTAGGAACACTTTGTCGGGCCTTATGACCGTTATAGAGTTCTGGCAAATTTATATAGCCTGGTTGTGGCGAGAGCTACTATAGTATTCTAATGAGTCGATTCTTTTGACTAAAGACTATTCGCCTAAGGTGGCACAGTTTCAGATTAACTTTGATTTATGTTACTATGACCTTCGTAAATGGGGTCAAATGGGCATATTTTGGGTTATGATGGTTGTGGCTAGTCGAAGGGAATAAGTGCAATAGGAATTGTCCACCCCTTGTCAGGGTTATAACAACATCTCAGGGCCACTCGAGGAGTAATGAACTGGAAATGCGTGGCCACGCTCGGAAGGTATCTATGGTAGATAAATCCGGTCAATCAGTTTTTCTCCAAATCGAGGAAACCACTCTCGATATGATCACTTGCAAGTACGACCTGAAAGACAGCTTGCATTGAGTGGGAGATAGTAATAGGACAAGAGAATTGGTTACGCACACTTGTCGAGGACAAGTGGGAGATTGTTGGAATATGTGTCCTCTGAAAATAATACGATCACAACTGTCGATCATGATGATCACATGTTTAAGTCTCATTTTAAGAATACATGTGGGAAGTAATATTTTACAGTCAACTGGTCCACACATATCGGTAATGATTGGTTAACTAAAGTTTGACATTACTGGCGTGCGACGGTGGTGATCAGTTGACCCCCTTAGGTCATACCTAAAGGGTAACACTCTTAATTGATTATTTAATTGATCGTATAACGATACGGGTTAATTAAATTACTTAAAATTGACGGATGATTTTGGAAGTAATATTTACGTGTCTCATTGTAATTTGATTAAATTAGATACGGTCTAAGTAATCGAATTGTTTTATTACTTGGATGAAATTGTTGTTTACAGAAACAATTGAAACGGAATGAATATATTATTATAAATACAGAATGTTGTAATTTATGACTCGGGAAACCATTACGGTACAAGTAATTATGAATTACTAGGTTAACTTTATAAGTGACTTATTTTATTAATATGTTGATTTTTAATTGATAAAAATACATTTTATACACATAATGTCATGGAACATGTTACATGTGACAAATTGACAAAATAATGTGTAAAATGGACTTTCCATTTTACACAATATGCACCGAAATAATGGGGTGGGTTGGGGTTTGTATTATGTTTTATAATATATAAAAGAAGCATAATCATTAACCTAATTGATAGCCATGCACACCTAGTGCTTTTGTGTTGAGCATCTTGGTCATGCATTGGCCCTTTTCCCACCCACTACCCGGTTTTCCTAGAGCAAAAGGCCAAGGGTTTTTTCTTTATATTTTCCCTAATATACACTACAATAATATGTGTATTCATTCATTCCTCTCAACATCTAAAACTTATAGAAATTTTAGAGAGAAAATTACTCCTTCTTCCTTCTTCTCTTGACCGAAAAACAAGAGACCTAAAACAATATTTTGGGTCAATTTTAATAAAATTAATATTGTTCTAGTTCAAATAATATTAGTTTTTAAGGGGTTATCTTGGGTACACATCTTTGGGAGGGATTCTATCTTTGAATCCTTGTTCTTCAATTTGTAAGGAAAGCTCAAGAACAAGTGAGAAGGAGAACTCACTTGTGCCCTTAATCCGAAATACCCATAGTAAGAATGACGATTTCTTCCCTTTTTCTAATTATGTTTTCATGCATAAGATCACAATTTATTTTATGACTAAATAGATTATCACATATATGAATATGACGAAATAATGAGATTATTAATTCTATCAGACTCCACAAATGCAAACCCTTATTTCCCAAGCGCCCCCGTGGCCCTTGTCCACAGTTTGGCGACTCCGCTGGGGATAATACACTTACGTGTAGCCAAAAGGGTGAAACTTGAACAAGGTTAGGGAATAGTTTGTACAAGACAATTGTCGGTTTTTCATAACTCGGTCTTCCTAGATCGTTTATTCGGCCTTCCTAGGCCCAACCCAACCCAACCCATTCGACCAATCGTCCCGTCTAAACGGTCCTAATTCTTATTTGGGCCTAAGGATGGATAGCGATTGACGTCATCCATACCATGGTACTCACTCTTTTTTGTATCAAAGACTTTCACTACTTGAGGAAATGGATTAGGAATCGGCCTTACTCTTGTTTGGTACGAGCCTCTCCACAGACTTCGGGTTTGATTGTTCGGTATGGCAACCCACCCTTTAAACCAAAACCCATTTAAATGCACTCAACATCCCGTTATAATGCTTGTATATTGTTTGTACCATACGTGATCACCTTTTTTCTAAACAAAACCATGACGATTTTTGTAAAGTTCAAAATTCTTCTTTAACATGTAAAATTTCGAAATTAGGCCTAATATTAGCACAAAACAAGCCGAAACTCTGTCCAATTGTCGAGTCAAAGTTCGGGCCTCAAAACCCATTTCAAAACTTCACTTCGAGTCCACTCTTACAACTACACTAAAGTTGACTAGGACCAACATTTTTCAAACTTTGTCATTTCCTCAAAACTCACTGACACAAGTGGCACACTCCCACTTCACGAGTCAAAACATTTCTTTTCAAGTAAGTGTGCTAGAGTGGTCGATCGTGTTTTGATTCATCGTCGATCTCTTATTCAGTTTCCAAGATACCTGGAACAAGCGACGTAAACTTCAATCAACTCCAGGATAGTAATGATCAAATCCTAACCGCGCTAGCTCGTCTCCAAGTTACTCAAGACCAAGTGTATGATCGCCTTGACACCATTGAGGGCCGAATATATGCCGTAGAAACGAGGATGCCTCCTCGAGAAAGTGAAATCGCTGATGACTTCGTGAATGACTTCGGGGACGAAAACCCTCCCATGGGTATAACTGCAGCTGAGAAACGACTCCAATACTTAGAGGAGCAATTGATGTATCTTAAATGGGATGACATTTATAGGGAGAATAATCGCAAGTATGAGTCCGTGAGTTCCAAGTTGCCAACCAACTTCAACATGACGGATATCCCTAAATTCAAGGGGCATGAAAACCCTTTGAACCATATCCGTGCCTTCAAGGATTACATGTCTATCAAAGGCATTAAACCCGAGATGTTCTTAAGGATCTTTCCTTCATCTCTTGACACCATTCCAAAACAATGGTTCTATTCGCTAGATCACAAGAAAATCGCTACTTGGGACGATGCCGCAATCGAGTTTGCTAAACAATATGCGGATAATGCTGAAATCCAAGTCAACATGCACACTTTAGAGGTTCTTACCCAAAATGACAAAGAAGGTTTCACCGATTTCCTAAGTCGGTGGAGGAAGACTAGTACCCAACTTGTTGAACGTCCGGATGAGGCTACCCTTGTGGAGAATTCGTGGACAACCTAAAGCCCATCTATGCAAATCATTTGAGGTATCAAAACATCAAGACTTTCAAAGATTTGACCGTACTAGGGACAAGGATCGAAGATGACATTCGTAAAGGGCTCTTGTCCAAAACGATAGGTCGTGGATACCAAGGCTCAACAAGTCGTTCTTACGGCTCTACTAGCAAGACTGATGAAGTTAACCTCCTTGAGCCATCTAAAAAGAGTACCCCTCCAAGGAAATTCACAAATCTAGGGGACACATATTCCAACGCTCTGAAAAGATTGATGAAACTCGGGAAACTTCAACCATAGGCCCTACGCCTGAACCAGAAAAGAAATCCAAGTTCTGGGATGAAAATTCGTATTGCGAATACCATAGAGGTAAGGGACATGATACAGAGAAATGCTACAAATTGAAAAATGTAATTCAAGACATGATTGAAGACGGTCGCCTACCAATACCACCTGGAGGTAAACCTAACAACACTAAGAATCCTCTTGGAGTTCTAGTGATTACAAATGAAGAATCTACCATAGATTGTTCACATCTCATTTCCCCAGTCGAAGACAAAGTTCATGCAATAGAAAATGAAGGGAACTACTCCACCATTTCCCCAACCATCACTGATTTCATCGCATGGGCAAAAAGTGTAGATAGGCAAGTCTTGGAACTAGAGAGTGCAGTGGTAACCTTACGTGGCCCCAACGCCACACCTAGAGAACGTGCACCACTAGTTCTTTCTCAAAACACTACAATGCAAGAAGTAGTAGCCATGGTTGATGAATTAGTCGACCAGATTATCCAATTAGAAGCTGAAATCATAAGAATGAGGGAGCTTGTTACTATCAATTGAATATGGGCTGATGATGACGAAGATCTGTATCTCACTGAACACTACTTAGTCAAAGTCAGTGAGAAAATAGTCCAGAATTGTGAAGATCAAGATGTAGATCACCTCACTCGTTCAGGACGCCCATACCAAAATACTTCCCAAAATGGTCCCATAGCAAACGGTCCAACCAATGTACTCACACCAAGTGATAATGAAGAAGGCCCTACCGACCATCTACTAAAGCAACTACAAAAGACAAAGGCTGATCTTTCAGTCTGACAACTAGTGTCAAGCTCATTCCCACATCGCCCAGCTTTACTGCAAGCTTTGGCCAAACTAAATGTGGCACATAACTCCACACCCGACGACGTGGTCAACTTGGTCTTCCAAGAATCACCAAAGCTAAGTAATCCTATTACTTTCTCGGATGAGGATTTGCCACCCTTCGGTGCTAGTCATAACTTGGCTCTTTATATCACCGTCATTTGCTTAAAGAAGAATGTGCCAATGACCTTAGTAGATGATGGCTCCGCAGTCAATGTCATACCCTTGAAAACGGCATATAAATTAGACATAAAGAATCAGATTGGACTCCTACCAATCAAGGTGTTCGCGCATATGATGGTACACGACGAAAGGTGGTGGGACTTGTTGACCTAACCATAGCCACAGGGCCGATTGAGCGAAAGGTTAATTTCCAAATAGTAGACATTGAGGCATCCTTCAACATACTTCTGGGAAGACCCTGGTTTCACGCTTCCAAAGCGATAACATCCACACTCCACCAGAAAATCAAAATCCCACTAAATGATAAGGTGGTGACGATCACTTCGTCGCCCATCAAGGCAATCATCGAAAAGAAGTCAAGCAATCAAGTCCTTACAAATCCAGTGCATGAACTTGGGGGCTTTCATATCATAAACGTCATAGAGAGTGAATTGGCACCATTATACTTCAATCCCTACTCTAACCTAGTGGTCAACCACATACTCAAAACCCAGGGATACTTCCCGGGAATGCCTTTGAATCCTATCCGAAGGAGCACCATTGCCCCCTACAAGGAGGGTAATTCATAAAGAATACCCCTTGGATTAGGATACAAACCCACCAAAGAGGAAGTTCTCGAGATGCTCACTCAAATTCAAAACCGTAAGAATGTGGGAATCCGAATGCGACCCTATCTCCCTACCCTAAATGGATACTTCGTTGGGGAAGGAAGTCAAGAACTCTTTCATGGATTTCCCGAACCTTGGCATTATCTCGGAAGGAAGTTAGCCGGAATCGAGATCTTTCATGATTGCTACTTCATTCCTCCAGAAACGGTTCCTACAGTCAAGACTCGTCAAGCACCTTGCCTAGACGAACAAGCCGTGAGTCTACTATTTGGAGAAGATCGATTTGTTAGAGCCGCGCAGGACGACATTGTTGGAATATGTGTCCTCCGACAATAATGCGATCACAACTGTCGATCATGATGATCACATGTTTAAATCTCATTTTAAAGAATACATATCGGAAGTAATATTTTACTGTCAACTGGTCCACACATATCGGTAATGATTGGCTGACTAGAGTTTGACATTACTGTCGTGCGCCGGTGGTGATCAGTTGATCCCCTTCGGGCATACCTAAAGGGTAACACTCTTAATTGATTATTTAATTGATCGTATGACGATACGGGTTAATTAAATTACTTAAAATTGACGGACGATTTTGGAAGTAATATTTACGTATCTCGTTATAATTTGATTAAATAAGATACGGTATAAGTAATCAAGTTGTTTTATTACTTAGATGAAATTATTGTTTACGGAAACAATTGAAACATAATGAATTGATTATTATAAATACAAGATGTTGTAATTTATGATTGGTAAAGTGTTTTGGTACAAGTAATTGTGAATTGCTAAGTCGATTTTGTACATGACGTATTTTATTAATACGTTGATTTTTAATATGTTAAAAATACATGACAATTTTACATGTCTTATAACATGTGACAAATTGACAAATTGACAAAGATAAAATGGAATCCATTTTATCTCATTTGGACCGAAATAGTGGGGTGATTTAGGATAAATATTGTGTTGATTAATTAAGTGGAAAACATAATCATTTTACCTAAACCTAGCCATGCAAACCTACTTTCTCTTGTGAAGAACACCTTGCTCATGCATTGGCCATCACCACCCCTCCCCCTACCCGGTTTTATCATAGAGAAAACCATGGGTTTTTCTCTATAATTTACCTTATACACTACTTGAATACTAGTGTATTATTCATTCATTCATCATCAAAAAATATAGAGTTTTAGAGAGATAAAATTCTTCCTCCTTCTCCCTTCTCTTAACCGAAAATTAAGAGACCAAATTAATATTTTGGGTCAATTTTATTTAAATTAATATTGTTCTAGTATTAATAATATTAATTTTATTAAGAGGTTATCTTGGGTATTATTCCTTGGGAGGGATTCTATACTTGAATCATTTGTTCATCCATATTAGGAGAGCTCAAGAACAAGTGAGTAGGAGAACTCACTTGTGCCCAATAATCCGAAACTTCCAATGTAAGAATGATGATTTCTTCTTTGTTTTTACTTATGTTTGCATGCATAAGATCATAATTAATTTTATAACTAAATTAATTAAAACATATATGAATATGTTGAGTATAATGGGATATAGATTTCTAACAAGCGGTATCATGAGCCTTAGGTTGTTTGCATGCAAATCGGTTATAGTTTTTCCGAGTTATACGATTAACATATAAAACTTATAAATTTGTGTTTATTATGATATATCACGAAATCAATTTTGCATGTTAAATTTTCTGATCCTAAAATGTATTTAGGATATTTTGGTTAATTTATGGATTTTTATTGTTCATTTTATTTAATAATGGCATTAAAATGTGATTTTATGATAAAAATGTCATTTTCGGACTAAAATTAGCTAAACTTCGAATTTTCTAGTGGTTTTTG
Source organism: Silene latifolia (assembly GCF_048544455.1). NCBI lineage: Eukaryota > Viridiplantae > Streptophyta > Magnoliopsida > Caryophyllales > Caryophyllaceae > Silene > Silene latifolia. Next base: position 84,732,176 of record NC_133528.1, read on the forward strand.
GATATGTTTTCACATATATTATTTTTAGATGACCTTTAAATTTTCATAATTGTTGGAGTTTATATGCTCGAAATATGGTTTTTTCATGATAAAAATCGAATTTAAATGAAAAATAGGTTAATATGAGAAATATTTCGAATCTGGTCTTAGAAATTTAGTATGTTGTCACATGACATTTTACAAGATGTGTGTAAAATAATAGGCTATAATGAAGTCTTTATGCATGATTTATGAAATTTTGATGAAAAATAGCATAAATAGTGACTTTAATTAGTGAATAATTGCTAAAACATACTTCATGACTAAGGAAAAACGTCACATGTTGCATTTTATTACCTTTTTCAGATCTAAAATTGAAAAGTTGATAAATATAATTTTTCTCATGTTTTTATGATTATAATTGATAAATCCCATAAACCGCAACATTGTTTTTCCCGATAAATTTGGAAATTTTTTTAACCTAAGTTTTTGGACATTATGAGTGTCATGGTATTTTTCCAGAATGTTCATGAGTTTAAATTTCAAATTTCAAATTTATTTGAAATTTTTGTGATGTATTTGAAGTTTATAGCATTTTATTATAATTTTGAGTCCATTAATGAACAATTTTAAGAAATATAAGATAATTATAGTCAAATAGTTAGTGGAGACTAATTTTGAGTCCTAAGTTGGTTAGGGTAATTAACTTGTGCATAAATATGAATTTATGTAATTATAGTGATTTTAAAAGGTTAAATCACGCAAATCCGTAAAAACCGATTAATATACGATATTGGCTCCTTAAAGGCGATTTAGCATAAAATTGGGCATATTCATACATATTATAATGCTTCATTTTATTTATGATTGTCATAATTTTATTTTATGTAATTTTTGAATTATGTAATTTTACTTAGTATGGCCTTAGTTTTTAATTGGTATTACCCGAAATGTATGGGAATATCGATTCGGTTGTAATTATTGTGATCTCGTATCACCGTTTTGTAATTTAATAGATTTATTTTATTTTAATTACAAATGTATAATAGGAAATTATGTAATTTGTTATGTAATTTATTTATTCCGGAGATCCTTGAAGACGATGTCACTCGAGAAGGCGATCCATTAAAGACGGTGTTACCTCGAGATGCGTGCCGAAAAACTGAAGTTCAAGGGACCAATGGAGTTGGTTTCCGAATATGTAATAGTTAATTAGATTTTCTATTTTAGGAAGGCCATACTAGGATTTAAATTTATGCTTTGCATTTTATTTATATGTCGCATGCATCGCTAAATCGCCATAACTATAACATGCATTATCAATTTAATCGAGTTTATCGACCGTGTCAATTAGAATTATCGTAGTTCACCGCTTTAGTTCACTTAAAACGTGATAGATAATATATTGACATGACCTCTCGCTAAAATAATCAATTGAGACATAGCCTTACCAAAAAGTAGAAACCATGAAAACCTATTTCGTGAGGGAGTGCACTCGGCCACACCGGGGTACAAACCTTGTTACGTAGGGGAAGTGGGTGATAAATGTCTATCCACCGAATTCATGTTGATGAGGGTTTCATCGGCCACACCGTGCCCAAGTTAATGTGGGTTTGGATCATGGACACATTTATTCAAAATTTGGATTGAGCTCAACGGAAGTATTCGTGACCGTAGTCGCATGTGTTCCGGGCTATAGATAAATATTAGAGTAATTTTATCGACCAAGAGTTCTAAAAGTAGAATCGATTAAAGCGTTAATCCACCGAGTTAAATTGATAAGGGTTTCATCGGCCACACCGTGCCCAAGTTAATATGAATTTGGGTCTTGGAATCATTTATCTAAGTTGGGTAGAGGTCATTAGATAAATGCAATAAAACTTGTTTAAATTAAATTTTTACGAGTGTTATTTTGAAAACGACATATGTTTTATTCCTTTAATATTCGTTTTGTAGATCGCATCTATTTCTCATAACAAATGGCCACTCCAAACACCAACGCCACACCTCTCACTAATACTTCATGGCTCCGATCCTTCATGGATCGTTGTAAACTTGAAAAGAATGGGTCAAATTTCTGCGATTGGGATGCCCAACTCAAATTAGCCGCCCAAGGTGACGACAAGCTTCGTTACCTCACCGAGGCCTCTCCACCCGAACCTAATGCTAGGTCGAGTGCCGCTACTAGGGAAGCATATGAGGCTTGCCACAAGGAGTCCGCCGCAATGAAAAATGTGTTGATCTTTGCGATGGAGGCGGATCTCCAAAGGAGAGCCTTTAAAATGGGCACCGCTAATGAAATCTATTCCAAGCTTGTGACAATGTTTTCACAAACTCCGAGGATCGTCCAATATGAGGCGGCCGCGGCATTCTTTGATCTCGACTTTAAGGAGGGCCAAAAGGTTAGCCCTCACGTGCTCAAATTGATGGAGCTAGTCGAGACTTTGAAGATTCAAAAGGTTGAAATCCCCAAAGAACTCATTGTAGATAGGATTCTACACTCCTTATCCAAAGTCAAAGCATATGTTCAATTCCGGGTGAATTTTAACATGCAAGACAAGGACGTGTCTCTTGAAGAGTTGCACAAGTTACTTGTGCAAGCCGAAAGAGACATGGGGTTAAATGTTAACCCACCTAAGGATGTGCTTAACATAAGCACAAAGAGCAAGGGGAAGTTCAAAAAGAATGGGAAGAAGGGTAAGAAGCAAGCTCCCACTTTCACCAAGGCTAAGACTTTTGAAGCTAGCACTTCCAAGACCAAGAAGGGTCCTCTTGACAAATGCCATTATTGTAATGGTGTTGGACATTGGAAGAGGAATTGTTCCAAGAATCTTGGTGACATCAAAGCTGGAAGGATCACTCCAGTAGGTAAATGACTATCCTTTCTTTTATGTTTCTAATTCAACTATGGTATTGTGATACAAAGTTGTGATAATGTATCCCCTTTTTATTGTAAATAGGGCCTCCACCAAGCAAGGACAAGGGAAAGGAAAAGCAAGCTTGAGAAATCATCAAGAAGCTTGGAGTAGCTTCCATGAAGCTTGGCTTTTTATTGTCTTATTTTAAATTATGTTTCGGATTTTTAGAACTATTTTGATTTCCGTGTTCGACATGGAAATGTTTGATCCTTTCTAAACAATTGTTGTATTTTGGATTATGGTGGCTTGGTTTGCAACCCAAGTCACCCCTTTTATCGTATTTTCTTTTTTTTTTTTTTAGGTAAAATGTGAGTATATAAATTATATCAAAAATAAGACAATCATAAATACAAGGACAAGGTTCGAACCCTGGCTAAGGCATTCTAACACATAAATCCTATGCTTGCTTGCCAGTCAATGGCACCATTTCTTTCTAGATTACACATTTTGCTACGAATTCTCCTCTGAATTAGCTGCTTCAGTTGATGTGCTATAATGTCAGGTCTCTGAACACACAACTGATGTCTCACATTATTTCTCTGAAACCAGATGGTATACCAGAAAGCAGTTTGAACACACGCAGAAGCCTTCCATTGCAATCTGTTCCTGTTTGCAGATAGTAATGTAGTAAGATCAGGAAATGGCTTACCAATCCAAGCTGCAATACTACCCTTAACCTTGCTAGTGAACCTGCACTCTGAAAAGAGGTGGTCAATTGTCTCAGGCTGATCCCCACATAAGATGCAGGCATCATCAGGGCACAAACCAATAGCATAGAGCTTGGTTCTAATATTTAGTCCATCTTGCATAATCATCCAAGCAACAACAGCGTGTTTAGGGATGTTCCAGTTATTCCATACAAGATTAGACCAGGCACTTTTGGGGTGCTGACCCATCAACCATTCATATCCATTACGTATAGAGTATCCTTTGGTCGAAGAAATCCAAAGATTACCATGAAAACCACTCTTAATCCTTTCCTTAACCTTACAAATGCTCTTCCAGGTCCAGGGGGGCATCATTTCCAGGAGTATAATCATGCCATTCTACTCCCTTTAAATACACATTTGCAACCCATTTGATCCAAAGCCTGTCAGGTTTGATATATAGCCAATTCACCAATTTTCCCACTGAGGCAATATTCCACATCTCTGCTTTTTTAATTCCTAGACCTCCTTCATCCTTTGGCAGTGTAACTCTATCCCATCCCACCAGTGGAACTCTGTGGTAATCAGAAGAGCTACTCCATAGAAAATTCCTGCAGATGGCTTCTACTCTCTTGATAACACTCTTTGGAATAATGAACATGGCAGCCCAATAATTGTATAGAGTGTTGAGCACTGAATTTATAAGAACCACTCTTCCTGCATATGATAACTTCTTTGCACCAAGACTACGAATTTTAGCCACCATCTTTTCTATCAGGCAATTACAGTCCCTTTTGCTCATCTGTCCTGGCTGTATGGGTACTCCCAGATATTTAAAAGGCATTTTGCCTTTCTGAAAACCAGACACGGCAAGGATGTCCTGCTGTAAGTCCTCCTGCATCCCATTAAAAAAGATTTCTGACTTACAGTTATTCATGCTTAATCCTGAAGCTTTAGAGAAGGAGGTGAAAGCTCTCAAAAGTAGTAGAATAGAAGGAGCATCCCCTTTACAAAACATCAACAAATCATCTGCAAACATAAGGTGAGTGAGCTTGAGTCCCTTACATAGAGGATGATAATGAAAAGGCCATCTTGCTGTAGCAAACTTAATGAGTCTTGTCAAGTATTCCATACAAATCGTAAAAATGAGAGGAGACACAGGATCTCCTTGACGTAGACCTCTCATACCTCTGAAATATCCAAAATTGTTCCCATTCAAGACCAAAGTAAAGGAAGTGGACTGAATGCAAGCCATAATCAGATTAATAAAGTGTTTTGGAAACTTCAAGCCAGTCAACATTTGCTCCACAAATTCCCATTCAACTGTGTCATAAGCTTTTTGCAAGTCAATTTTGAATAGGCATCTAGGTGACACATTCTTCCTGGAATACTGATGCACAATATCTTGACAAATCAGAACATTTTCAATGATGGACCTCCCTTGAACAAATGCTCCCTGACATTCATGGATAATATCTGGCAATACTAGAGCTAATCTGTTGCAAAGGAGTTTAGAAATGATCTTGTATATCATGTTGCAGCATGCAATGGGCCTAAATTGTTTCACAGAGGTTGGTCTCTCACATTTGGGAATCAGGCACACATTGGTTGCATTTATCTGGCTAAGTAATTGACCAGTTACAAAGAAATCCTTGACTGCCTCAAAGACATCCTGACCAATCACACTCCAAGAATCTCGAAAGAAACCACTTGAAAACCCATCAGGTCCTGGGGCTTTGTCTATAGGAATAGAGAACACCACCTGTTTCACCTCCTCAAGTGTGTCTGGCTTGGACAATATCTCAACATGCTCCTCACTACATACATTACCATAGGCCAAGACAGCATCCCTCACACCCTCAGTGGACTTTCTACTTCCAAGTAAACCTTGATAGTATTCCAAGAAGGCATTCTGAATGCTACTACTATCTGAACAAACAGTTCCATGCTGATCTTCAATTTGGATGACAGTGTTTCTCATGCATTTTTTCCTGATAATACCATGGAAGTAAGCTGAATTTGTGTCCCCCTCCTCGAGCCATTGAGCCTTGGCTTTCTGCTGAAGGAAGCTGTCTCTATCTTTACGAAGTCTCCTGAGTTTTGCCATAATAACAATCTCCTGGCTAACCAGATCAGAGCTAGTGGGATCCCCACTTAACTGCAACTGAATAGTATTTAGTTCTTTCTCAGCCTCCACAGTTTGAACTTCAATATCAGCATAGCAGGTTTTGTTCAATTCTTTAAGGACTGCTTTCAACTCCTTAATCTTTTTCACAATACAGAACATCTTGGTGCCTAGGATATTCCTGTCCCAAACCTCCTGAACTTTAGGCAAAAATTCTACAGCCCCACTCCACATAGAAAAATATTTGAAGCTCATATTTTTCTTGATAGTTAACTTGTTGTTATAAACAACACATGGGGTATGATCTAGCACTCCTTCAGGATGAAAATGCCCAACCATTTCAGGAAACATGGTAGTCCAGTGTGAATTAATAAGAAAACGATCTAACCTACTATACTTCCTATGCGTTTCATCTTGTTTGTTCGTCCAAGTGAAGAAGGCCCCAGTAGCCTGGATATCAACCATATCACAATTGTTCATACAATCCACAAAAGCTTCCATATCTTCAGGCTTAGTCTGACCACCTAGCCTTTCATCAGGATTCATCACTGTATTAAAATCACCTACAATAGCCCAAGGTTCAGTGCAGCCAGCAGCATAGTTATTCAAACAGTTCCATAACCCAATTCTGTCAGTTCCTTCATTAAAAGCATAAACCATAGTTAAGAAGAAACATTTCGCAGTAGCTTTGATTTGAACTTTTGCATGAATGAATTGAGGATCATAATGCAACACCCAAACATCAAACATATGAGGTTTCCAGAGCAACCACACCCTATCTCCCTTATGTGTATGACAATTGGTAGTAACACACCAACAATCAAACATATTGAGAGAAATATTACTCACATTAGTTCCATTTATTTTAGTCTCAAGTAAGCCAAAAAGGCCAACTGAGTGATTATTCATAAAACATCTAACCAACTTCTGTTTATTTACACTATTCTCGCACATTCCAAAAACCAATGCTATTCATTAGAAACAGGTAGATGAGGAGGGTCGCCAGTTTGTGTCACCTGATTCTGTTCTTTCTCAATAGCATCCAGATCAATTATGTCTTCCAATTCACTATCCTCATTGTCCTCAGTCTGAGTCTTAGATGGAGTTATACTTGGAAGCTCTGGATATTCCTTGACTGATAAAACAGTATTGACCTTAGGGACCTATCGCCAAACCATTTTCCCACTTGGTTTTGGCTGTTGTTTATTTTGAGATCTCCTACACTCATTAGTTTCATGCCCCATACCTTTGCATTTCAAACAAATACTCGGTTTCCACTCATATTCCACCCTGATCTTCAATAAAGTGCCATGTTCATCCTTGAATTGCACACTAGTTGGAAATTTATGCCCTACATTCAATTCAACCATGACTCTAGCATATCCCAATCTAGTTTTCTCCTCTGTGGCTTGATCAGTCTTGACAAATGGACCCACTAGACCAGCTATCTTTGGCAAGCATTTACCCCAAAATTTCAAAGGTAAGCCATACAATCTCATCCATGCTGGTACCACCTTCACCTCTTCTTTTAAAAGATCAACATCACTTTTCCACGACTTGACCACTAATGGTTTATTGTCAAACATATGGTATCCAGCCTGCAAAACTGCATCCTTATTCTTCATTTCCTTAAACCGAACCAGGAATATACCATTTGGTAAGAAAGAAATCTTATCAATGCCATACTTATTCCAAATTCGATGAATAAATCCTTCCAGCACCTCCCATGGAGGATTGGCTCCTAACACAAAGCATATCACTGCTTGATTCCAATATTCTACTTCCTCCTGCACATCTTCTTTGGAAAACTGAAGGATTTGTGATGTCACTTCTGTCGATTGCTCCAAAACAGAGGGAACCTCTGTTTCAGGCTGTTTATCAGTCTGCAGTGTTGAACCGGGTTTCTTACCTCGTTGTGTAACCCACTGAGTATTTTCAGAGGGTGTCTCTTCATCATCAAAAGACAGTCCAGGGACGCCATTAACATCATGCATAGGTTTCGTACGTAACACATCCTCCTCCGATGGTCCCTGCTTCCTTCTCTCAATACGGCTGCTACTCTTTGTTTTATTAGAATTAGCACGTTTAACATTCGAATATTTTTTATTGCTTGATTTCTTTGCAGAATTTCGAGCCATATTGAAGCGAAATCAAACCCTAATTTTGGCTGCAAGTCGTTGTTTAGGTAATTTTACCCAAATCGATTAATTAGGGTCAATGTAGTCTATATTCTTTGGTTGGATGTATGTTTGTTCGTGCGTTGTTAAGTAAGTAAAGTGCGTAATGTAAATTAACACGTAAGATTTTGGTGACGCGGAAAACCCAATGTGGGAACAACCGCGGGAGGAACGGTACCCTGCCAAGTATTGCACTATATGAATAGGAGGATGATTACAACGGTAACGTTTATGCTAATCTCGCTGGCCCTAGGCGTCAGGCTTGCAAGATCTCGGATGGGCGTATATTTGTGAATAATGAGCCATGGCTTTTATGCAGACATGTAAGTGCGGTTGTCTTGAGGATAATGTTGAATGACTTCTTGATTTGCTTCCTTGGCTATTTATAGGGTAAGAACCCTAGATATATCCTACCTCAAATATGGAAAGGGAATATTATTTCCATAAGGACTTCTTTCCAAACCCGGACTCTTTTGCAATTTCTCCCCGATCTCCCTAACTTCTCCCTAACTTCTCCCTAACTTCTCCCTGACACTCCTTTCCTTAACACGGGCATCTTCTATGACGGGCTCTTGACGCTTCTCAAGCCCGTCTCCCCTTTTCCTGCCCGCAGGCTCCTTTCCTTCTCATCACTTCTTTCATAATCTTTATTTTATCAAATGGGCCCTCCTTATTGTGCTATTTTTAGCCCAAACAGTTTGCCCCAAATTTCTTGTGTAGTACGCTTTCAAGTATCGAACAAGGAATTTACGTAACCAAATGTTCAAAACCCTACGCCGCCCCTTACTTCTTCCCATGCAAGCCGCATTTCTCCTCTTTCTCCGCACCCAACTCCCTCTCTCCTCTTTATAACCCCAACGTCTCTCTTCCACTTTCATTTAATCACTTCAAATCATTTCAAAAACTTTCTTCTCTTAAACCCTCAATCTTCTTCCCCTTTTAATCTTCATCGGCTTCACTGTTCCCTTCCCCGTCTTCATCATCAGGTAATCCATTTTCTCTCCTTCCTTTAATTTTCATTTTCTTTCTCCACCATGGGCAAAACCCGCCAATTTTCGTCAATCCCTGCACCCTCAGACCGCAATCTTGACCCTACTTTCCCTTCTCGGGGACTCTTCAAACACCCACATGATTGTGACTCTGCCCTAACTCCGGCTGACATTCCCAAGATCAAGAATCTGCTGGGTCTTGGTGATGGGGTGGATATCGCCATTCCTGAACCGGGACAAAAAGATGACGCCCTTCGTCCAGGGTGGGTTGGTTTCTACTTGTACCCGTTTAGATACGGCCTCCGTTTCCCTTTCCCTAAACTCATTCAAGATTTTATCTTCACCAATAATTTCGCCATGGCGCAAATCTCCGCCGCCATTTGGAGAGTTCTTCTCTATTCCCGGCGGTCGAGTCGAATCGGCAAATCCATCACTCTGGGCGATCTGGCCCACATGTACAGTATCAGATCCTTGGGCAGGGGTCAGTTCTCATTCCGGGGCCATGGAGATGCTCCCTTCAAACACGCGTCAAAGTCCCGTGATGAGAAATGGTTTGAGGACTTCTTCTATGTGAGGAAGGACTCCATCCAGCCTCCTGCTGATTATATTTTCGAGAAGTGGGTTCAGACTTCGAGTAAGTAGCCTTCCTGTCGCCTGATTTATCTTATCTTGCTGCTTACTAGCTTACTTCATCGTCTTCGTGCAGGCCCCTGTGTCCTCACCCGTATTGGTGCCAAGATCCCTGCCTGCAATAAGCTGTTCAGCATTTCTGAGTCCGAAAGAAAGTTTCCAGACCTGCTTCCTGGTTTTTCACCTGCTTCCTCCTCCAATCCTCCTCAATCAGCCCACAGTATGTCTTCTGGTAAGGTTTCTGCGACCACTTTCGCTTGCATCTTTGTTGTTGTTCTTTGATGTTTTAAGTATTTCGTAAATGCCCGAGACTGTGTATGCTTGCGAGGTTCAAAGGTTGATCCATTGGAACTCATCCTCCAAAGTGCTAAAAGAAAGAGACCCTCTGCCAGCCCTGACGTGGCCTCTGCCTCCAAGAGGAGTGCTCCTGCTGCCGCTTTTCAGACTCCTCCTACAGTTTCTAGTTCTGTCGCACGTGAGCCCTTGGAAGTCAGTCCGTTATCTCGCCATCCGCCTACTCCTCCTGCCAGTCCTCGTGCTTCGTCTAGTGGAGGCATCATTGCTCATTTTCCAGAAGGCTTTGGGAATGTGGACAAGGTGCCCTACTGGCCGGAAATTGATCAGCTGCTCTTTCCTCCTGTTGAGGAAACATTTTCGGAGTTCTCCCCGGAGGAGATGGCTGAAAATGACGTGCACAACGCCTTCATGGTAATTATTCTTCACTTTCTACCTGTCTGTCTGTTTCTTGCTTAAATTCTGATCCTCAACTCTTCTGCTGACTTCTGATTATTTATGCCCCGGACTCTTGATCGCACTCTACAACAGGAAGATGATCAACATAGTGCGGACCACCGGCCGTGCTACCGGCGCCAAGAACCGGGAGTCGAAGGAGATTGCGGATGCGCACGCCGGCCGGGTTGATCGAAGGAGCGTGTGGTGGAGTCAAGACCGAGCTTGCTATCACCAAGAAGAAGTTGAAGGAGGGGGCGATCAGTGGCTCGAACCCGGGCGGTGTGTAGCACGTTTCGACTCTCGAAGCGATCGAGGAGAAGATCACCGAGTGGTCTCCCGGCCACCAACGTTGTTGCATATGCCACCTGGCGGGGAAAGATCAGTGGGATACGTGCTGCACTCGAGGAGGCTCCCACCCAGGCCATAGAGGAAGAGGAGAAGCGGTGGAGATGCTCTACCCCGCTCAACCTAACGAGTATCTTTGATGCCCGAGATTGGTGAGGTGAACTCTCTGCGTTGGTGAGCAGCAGCGGGGGTGAGGTGGAATGTTCTGGATCTTCTTGACGGAGCTCGGGGAGCTATGGCGGCCGAGGATGCTCAGTGCTGAAGCGAAGACACGAAATGAGTGGTCAGCAGGCAGAGGAGGTGCCAGAGGTGGAGGTCATTAATGTGACCGATAATTAAGTTTAATTTTTTGATGAACTTTTTTGGTAGTCTGGCCCAGAGGTGGCAGACTTTGTAAGTTTTAAACTTGTTCTTGTGTTTGCTCCGCCAGGGTGGTGGTTAAACTTGGGGCCGTATTTTGGCCATATTTTGAATGCCCCTTGTCATAGTTTGGCAAGGTTTTTACATATCGTGTGCTTGTTTGTTTATTCTCCCTGTTTTAGGAAGTTTGTGCCGTGTCAGTCTGCTTGACTGATTTAGGCGAGTCCTGTCACCCTGAAAAGGCTAACGTTCTGACTCAGCTAGCTGCCGTGTCAGCCTGATGGCTGATTTAGGCGTATGCCGCAATGTAAGGAGGAGTGACCGTGTCAACTCGGGGTGATTTAGACCCACTGGTCACTGAAAAAAGACCGATCCGGACAAGCTAGCTGCCGTGTCGGCCATTGGTGATTTAGGCGTATCGCGAGTTTGTGGACTACTTAACCTTGTTCATGACGCAATGTGTGTTCGTCTCGTTTTATGCCCGCAGGCGGTGGCGTCATTGAGGCAAGTTTATCGTCATTCTAGGACCAAATGGAGACGCCTGCGGGATTCTCGTAGCACGAGATATCCCTACGTTCCATGTTCGTTTTTGCATGCATCTTTGGGGGCCCGATTAAGTGCGATTAGTGCGAGCTACGTCCGGGGGTGGTATCGGGGTAGCTGGATAAGCGTATTCACCATCAACCAGGCTCCCTTTCGTATGTTCCACGATCACTTTGGTGAGGGTGCTCCTTGTGGAGAAAATAGGTTAGGCATGTTGGAGTGCCATGTGCCTTGTCACCCCGCGTTGGCGCTGTTGTGATCTGCTAGACATCCTTTCAAAGTACCATAGATACCGAGAATTCAAAGTGATGTACTTAGAGAAGCCTAAAAATAAGAAAATCTATTAGAATGATGTGAAGTACATGTCGCCATCTCATGGGGTACTGGAGCAATTGTGGTCCCGGGACGCGCCGGACCACACCATCCAATAGTAGTTTAAAGTTTTAAAACAACTAAAGACACCAGAAATAAGAGTGAAACTGGCAGTATCCCTACTACCGGATTTTTATTTTATCTTTAAAAATGATTTGGCTTCTCATAGTACATTATTCTGAAAGTTAGAGTCTACTTATTATCAAAAGTAATATATCTTCAGGTGAAGTATGTTCCATGGGCGTTGTATGATTTGACCGTCCATAGTCATCAGTCTGTATGCACCATGGCCAACAACTCCTTCTACCTGGTATGGTCCTTCCCATTTGTAGGCGAATTTGCCTGCTTTTCGATTCTTGGTGTTCTGGAACACCTCTCGGAGAACCAGGTCTCCTACCTCCAGGAGCCTGCCTTTACATTCTTGTTGTAACTCCTGGCCACAGACTGTTTGTAGGCGACGGACGGATTTTTTTGCGCTCGCTCGCGGCTCGTCAATTGTTTCCGGGCTTCGGTCATCTCGCATTGTTCAGTTCCTCGTCATATTTTCATACCGTGAGTGGGAACTAGAACTTCGATGGAATGATCGCCTTCTGCGCCAAACACCAGTGAAGGGTGTTTGACTGTTGCTATCTTTGGTGTCGTTCGTCTCGACCATAACACTAGTGGCAATTCATCCGCCCACTTTCCTCCTAACTCCTGTAGCCTCCTTCTTAGATTGTCCATAATGATTTTATTCTTTGGATTGACTTGCCCATTGGACTTTGGAGTCCTAGGTGTTGACTTTTTTAAGGTGATGTTCCACCTGGCACAGTATCCTTCGGTATCGTTTGAGATGAATTGTGAGCCATTGTCACATATGATTTCTGATGGGATACCAAATCTGCAGACGATGTTTCGTTTTATGAATGAGATGACCTGTTTGTCCTTTACTTCCGTGAATGCTTCTGCCTCTATCCACTTGGAGAAGTAATCTGTCATTGCTAGCATCCAGGTTCTGTTTCATGTGGCCCTTGGTAGAGGGCCTACTATGTCCATGCCCCATGCCATGAATGGCTAGGGAGAAATAATAGGGTGCAGAGGTTCTGCTGGTTGATGAATCATTGGTGCTGAGCGCTGGCAGGCGTCATATTTTCGTGCGTACTCTGCTGCATCTGCCTTCATTGTAGGCCAATAGTATCCCTGTCTGAGGGCTTTGTTTGCCAGACTCCTGCCCCCTGCATGGTTTCCACATTCGCCACTGTGGAGAGCATGCACCACAGTCTGTGCTTCCTCCTTGTCCAGGCACCGTAGGTAGGGACCTGCTAGCGATTTTCTGAATAATATATCATCAATGAGTATGAATCTGGAAGCCTTTATTCTAAAAGCTCTCACCTTCCCCTGTAACTGCTTGGATGTCCTTTTCGCTTTGCGGATCTTCCAGTTCACCCCTGTCTATTTCGTCGCGCTTACGGATAGAAGGCTCCAAAGATATGTGTTATTGGTATCTTTGGATAGCTCTGTTGGTTTGAATGTTGCCCTCGGGGTTGCTAGGGCGTCGCCTCCACGTTCGATCTCGGGGACTGTTTAAGCTTGCAAGTTTCGAATTTTTGTTTTAATTCCTTTGCTACTTTCAGGTATGCAATCATCTTCGAATCTCTGGCTATAAACTTATCATTCACGTGGTTAACTATTAACATATAGTCACTGGATATGAGCAGGTGTCTGACCCCTGATTCCAGAGCTAGCTTCATTCCCAGTATCAAGGCCTCGTATTCTGTTTCATTGTTGGTTGCTTTGAATTCGCATCTTACAGCTTGTGCTATCAGGTCTCCCTGTGGTGATCGCAGGATTAATCCTACACCGCCCCCTTTGGTTGGAGGCTCGTCGATATGCATCCGCAGGACGTCCGTGCGCTTGCTTCCTTCTAAAGTGAGGATTTCTGTATCTACCAGATTCTGGATGGCTGGACTGAAGTCTGACACAAAGTCGGCTAGTGCTTGTGATTTGATTGTTGTCCTAGGGTCGTATTGGATGTCGTATCCACTGAGGTGTATAGACCATTTAGACATTCTTCCTGATAGTTCAGGCTTCCTCATGATAGCTTTTAGCGGGTAGTTTGTCACAACATGTATGATGTGTGACTCAAAATAGGGACGCAGTTTGCGAGATGCTACTACCAATGCTAGTACTAACTTTTCAAGGATGTGTACTGGTCTCTGCCGTGCAGCAGAGACTTGCTCACGTAGTATCGGCTTCTCGCTCCTTTTCTTGCTCTCGACCGGGACGGACTCACTGCTATCTGTGACGGCTAGGTATAGGAATAATGGTT